>NW_019525029.1:1343239-1431485 GCF_002814215.2 Seriola lalandi dorsalis | reverse complement strand
ACCCCCCCACCCTCCTCGCTGTGATCAAACAGTTACAGCTATGTAGAAGCGGAAAAGCAACTGAGTGACGAGTGTGTTATGAAAGTTACTACATACAGTACATTTTAAAATGAGTAGGAAAATAAAACTTAAAAAATATAACTGCAACAAAACAAAAAAATAACATCTTTAGGTCAAAATGTAACAGTGTTTACAGAACAGAGCAAATTAAGACTACTATACACAAATATCTTTTCTTTTGCAGTGGTCAAAAAAACTTTTCAATTTTTTCAGTGTTTTTATTTCTTCAATGAGATTGTGGGCTCAGGAATGGCAACGTTGCTAATGTTTATATATTTCTCATTGTTCAGGGTGATGTTTGGTGAAAATGATTTATTTCACCTGCAGCCGAGAACAAATGATACACGTTTATTTACTGACACTGCCCATCCCAGTATAAATATGTGTTACAAAGGCCTGTTTCACTTTTACGGCACAGTAATAAAAAAAAATATAGGGCCTTTGATTCTGTCTAACTATTGTTCATGGTCAGTGGCATTGTAAATTCCCCTAAAATCCCAAATAGTTTTTGAGTGTGGAATGTGTGAGAAACTCTACCGCCTGCAGCTGCTAACTCGAGACAAGGGTGTCCTCTCTAAAACTGAGGGAATGAGCCAAACTGTCCCTGTGTATAACTGACAGGTGAATGTCAGTAAGGTCATCTATGATATATTATCATGTTACACAGTTAAGCTGGGTGTGTCTCTCTGAAAGGGTCTGATGTCTAATAATCTGGCTCTCAGTTTTCCTCTTTTCCAAGCCGTCCCCCCCTGAAATCGGGTCCGTCTGGATTATAGATTTAGACTAAAGCTTCAGGTTGACACATGAAAGCATAAAAAGGTCAGACTGAGCTTCTCCTTCTGTCATCAGCCAACTTGACATGAACATGTTTCACCAGATATTACACTGAGGATTCTGGGAAGTGTGGTCTTTGGAACAGTTGGTACCTGAGGTGCTTAATTGCAAGGCAACACAAATACACTTTATCTTAGTTTTTCTTTGTTTTTGGTGCCGTAAGCCTTGAGTTACAGGAGAAATGGGAAAAGTTGTCCTCTTTAAAGGGTAACGATGGAGGAGAAGAGGGGTTGTACTGATCCCCAGAGTAAAGTAAAGTGTAAAAGCAGAAGGTTCAGGGGCTCTGGGGTTACTATTAAGGCTGTCCCTGCCAGCTTGGTGGACAAGGGGAATTGATGAAGTTCTCAGACTCTTGATGTGGTTCTCCTCTGGGGCGTCACCTCACTATAGGTGGGATTAAAAAAAAACAAAACAAAGGTCTTGATGGGGATTTAACACCTGTTGTGTCTCTAAATGTGTCGGCGATGATGGTGGTGATGATGGTTGTGCATGTCCTCCATCGTGATCCTGCCCCACACTCCAATCACAAATGCTTCAATCTCACACTCATTGTCCCCACGAGCGATGCGGAAGAAGCCGTTCTCTCCCCAGTTCTTTCCCCAGGAGTTGGCAGCAATCTGGAAATGCATTACACAGATGTTAAAATACAGTCAAAGCAACCACTGGTGAGACTGGTTTCAATTTGAGAATACATATACCTGCTTATGTTTGTGCATTTTAGGCAAAAACAGAACTTACAACATTGTCAATAAAATTTCTACTTTATTACATTAACACTTACCCAATATTTTCTTGATGTCCCATCAAAGTTTCTCTCTTCTCCCCACCTGGTGCAGAAGAGATGGAGGATGGTTACTCAACATGCAGGAGTGTTAAAAGCCAAACAACAGGAAAACAAGATATCTTCAAAAATAGACATCAAATCAGCTGTGTCAGAGTCACACAGCTATTTTTAAGGTATGGATGGTTTCCAACAAACATGGCTTCATGGTATAAACACTTCTCAGGAATGTGCTCACTTGGACACACTTGCCATTATTGATAAAGAAAAGCAGGAAGAGCTGTGAGTGGCGTTCAAGTGGGAGAAGAAAAGAAATGCTTCATCTTTCTAACAACATCCTGAAAACAGAGTATTTATGGCTGGACACCGCCTAGTTGCACTTCTACATCATTCCAATCCCAAGAACACGGAATTCCCTTTTCCTTTACTATTTCCACACTCTACAGATGCAACAGGAAGGAGAGGGCAGGTCAGGAGGAAGTGAACACCACCTCAGTTCGGTCAGCGTGCGGACAGCACGCAACAAAACTAATGACGAAAAACACACAAATATACATGTGTGAATCTGAACTTAGAGGCTTATCTCTACCCTTCTCCCTTGCCAGTAGCTTTGTTCTCAGGAAACCCTGGCAAAGGTCCATAAATTCCCATCATGCACTTTCGTCTTAGCTTAGCAGTTGCCAAGTTTTAGAGTCCTGCCACTTCTGCTCGTCATGATCAAAACATTCTCCCAAAGCCAATTCCCATCCTGTTTTTGCACTCTCTGCCTTTCGCTTCCCAAGAGACTCTCGGTGCCCACTTGGTTGTTATCTTTTATAAGGGAAAGGAATGCTGGGAAATAGTGTGGCTGGCTGACTCTGCCAACTCAGTAGCCTGCCACCACAACGCTGGCAGAGAGTGCGAACCTTCTCTCAGCAAGTGACTTTATTAGCCAAGAGTTTCCCTGACTGCCGTCAGACGTCACATTGACCAGGAGCAGACCGTTCAAAACAGCTGTGTAAACAACAGATGCCAACTACAGTCTGAAATAGGCCGGAGAGATGGGATTTGTGTTTTTGAGTAAGGGCACATACACACCTGTATATGTGTGTGTGATGAACCCATTTGCATGCATGCCTGCCTGCCTGCATATTTATTGGTATGGACAGAGCCAGACAGAATCGGACCACTGCGGATCTCTTATCTGGCCTCCAATCAGCTCACTTGCTCAGTCGGGGACAATGATGGGCATACCGCTGCGCCCATGTGCCCCGCCCTTCCCCAACGCCCCTCAGCCCACCCCTGACCTCTTCTCCGGGGGACTGATCCCCCTCTCTCTGTCCGGTGCAGTCAGGATCAGCAGCCCAGACAATGCCCTTTCCACCACAGTGGACCTCAATACTCTTTCCACAAACTTTCCCAGGCCCTGGGCTTAAAGGAACGCACCGCTATGGGATTTGGCCTATGTAAACACACTGATGCTTGTGGCTGGCAGGTTGGAGCTCAAAAAACTATGTTCACCCCCTCCTCTCTTTGCTCCATCCGTTCCTAAACCCACGAGCGCAAGTCGGTGGCGAGGAATCACAACATCAGTAGAAGGAGCCATAAAGCAAGAGGCAGTCAGGAACGCTGGGAATCCTCGTCCTCAGCATCATCTCACACCCTGCACACCTCTGCAGTTTATTGAAAAAGTGAGGGTGTAAAAATGTAATTACAGTCCGCAGAGTGTGATCCTCATGCATCCACAGTTTTCCAACAACACATTTCAGAACAGCGTGTGCTCCTGAGGTATGTGATTTGAACAAGCTAAGTACAGGTTGGAGGATGAAGGCTTGACTGTTTATCATACACATGCCTATACATGACATATGTTGTTGAGATGTTATGAAATACACATGGAAGACACGCATGAGAAGAGGGGCAGGAAAAGCTGAGGATCCCTTGTAAATGGGTTGTATTTTGTCTTCATCTATGGCCAATCAGATAAAAGCAGCTTTTATCGTAGCGCTGAACTCCCCTGTCTGGAGTTTTTGTCATTTCAGAGACTGTTTTCCAAGTCAGAGACAGGCTAAGACGCTGAGGTACAGAGGCACAGTCAAACGCTCACAAACACACATTCCTTAGACCCCATAATAGACCCATTATGAGGTAGCTGCTCATTTCTCTAATTTGGAAAGTGAGACCAGTGAGCAGCAACGTATCATTGTCCCGACAGACACACTTCAAAACCAGCTGGATGACTGATAGAGAAGAGCCTTGTCGTATATTTGTGAGTAAAAAGGATGTTTATGACTTTTTACAGGTCAGAGCCTCTCCTGGCCTCCCACTGCCCTCCACACAGCAAATAAAAAACAGAAGCAAACAGCTACCTGTCTATCCGGGGGATCGTCTACATGAAAATGAGGAGTGTTTTGGCATGGAGCTGGAGAAGAGAATAAAAAAGGAAGCAGGACGGTCAGTGAGTCAGGGGGGGGGGGAATACCGAGAGACAGAGGGTGGGGGCAGGTAATCCAGGTGTGTTAGCCGTCTGCCCGCCTGCATATTTGTGGTCGCCGTAGTTACTACATAGAGGAGGCTGGGGCAGACAGAGGAGTGGGGCCAAGGTGTGTCTCCAAGAGCAATAGACTGGGAGGGAAGATTATCCACACGTACAGTCTTAGCAGTGTGTAAACACACGTGCAAGTGAAGCTTTGGATCAAGTCTAATAGCAGCAGCTGCTAATATCAATTCTTCTGCTGGAAACGGCGTCAGTTGAGCATGTAGCGAAAGTAAAATCAGACACATGAAGACTGGGATTGGGAGGAGATGAGGCAAATGTTTTTTGTCCAGAAAAGTTTGAGTAACATAGCACATGGTTTTCCTGTCGATAACTCAGACTGAATAGAAGCTTTGATCATCAAACATAAACACACGAAATCCCAGCGCAATCTCAAAAGCAAGTGTGTTTATTTTGAGTCGAAGCAGGTTTGTGCAGAGGACAAAACATTTACCCAGCACCATGCTAAGATTTAAAAAAAGTGTTGGTTAACAAAATATGGCAAGAAAAAGGTTTGATATCAAATGTTTTGCACTGTACATTGTTTACGTACCCGGTGATCCTGACTGAGTGTGTGCCATGTTTGCGGTACTGTGGAGGTTTGGTGAAGCTGACGTCAGTGTGTTTGTAGATCCCACTCTTATAGACAAAGAAGTCCTCGTGGACCTCCATAATAGCTGCAAGAACAAACACGCAGGGAGAATTAGTAGGCGGCTATAACTTACATGCACGTATAAACACACACACACACACACACACACACACACACACACAATATGACTATATAAGGAGTTTATAAGGGCTGCTGAATCCATCAGGGAAGAGATAAAAATCTTATTCAAACCTCAATTAATCTAAAAGTAATTACCTAATTTCGCCCCAAAAAAAATTTAATTTCCCCCCTGAGTCACACACACCCAGGCATTAGACAGGGCAGCTTTGTGTGTGTGTGTGTGTGTGTGTGTGTGTCCATGTGACTTTTCTATTACAGCTCATTGGGGATTACTGTCCGGATGTACAGCTCAGAAATTCCCTCTTTTGGAGATCTACCTGCTCTAAATCCAGTGGTCCTTGGAAGACTATGTGGACCTCCAGTCTTATCAGCAACTCACAATGCATAACTACACACACACACACACACACACGTGCACGCGCATGCCTTTGTGTCAGACAGAAACTCAAAAGCAAAAAGGAAACTTGACATGAAGTCTTCCTGGACTGCTAAACAATAAAACAAGAACCTGGCACAGGCTCAGAGAATCACAGAGGACACACACACGCACGCACACGTATACACACGTATACACACACACACACACACACACACACACACACACACACACACACACACACACACACACACACACAGGACTCCTATATTCAAGTGTACTTGACAATGGTCCAGACGGGCACCAGACTGAGAGGCGAGCTATTAAAGGCAGGTCACTTTAAACACACTGACATGAGGGCCCATCATTTTTGACCAGGTGACTAAGGTCAGAGTTGAAACCCCGGACAAAACCAGCAGGGTGAGAAGGGCAAACATGACATCATCCTCAGTCACATACCCCACACGAGGCTTTAAGGTGCTCATGTTTGGATTTATGTGTCCCTCGGGCAACGCAGTAACAAAAAATTTTGACATTAAGATATTATTTACAAGTATACTGAAGAAGAACACACACACACACACACACACACACACACAGAGGCATCACCTTACCTTGCACAGGGCCATTATCCATAATCTCCTTCATGATCTCTTTTTCCTGAGAGAGAGAGAGAAGACAAACAGAACGATTTATAGGCAGCGTGGAGAGAGACGGACAGAAAGATCATTACATGTCAGTGAAATGGGAGAGGATGAAAACAACCCCCCTGGATGTTAAAAGTCAGATAACATGATTGAGTCCAGCAGGGCCCTCTGCCCTTAATGCTTGGCATATTGACTTCACAGGACAGAAACAACAGGCTGTAATGATTTTGAGAGGCATTAGCTGTCATTTAGCACTGATGGATGTTGGCTGATAAAACCACATGTTGGCTGCAGCTTAGCGGTTGACTTTGAATCAGAGGAGATACGCAGAGCTGCATGCAGAGGAAGCTTCTGGAAACAGTTTTAGTGAATGTTACACAACACTTCACACCGATAAGGAAGGGTAGGAAGGGCTTCCTCCATGCAGAGGACTAGAAGAATGTTTTTGAATCACTCTGCTTTGAAATTAACTTGATAAACTCTTTTGTGAAGTTGTGCTTCTTAATACCAGTAACCAAACAGAGTGTTTACTGACATGTAGAAAGAGTCGAGTAATTTGATATTAGAAGGTAAACACAGAAATCTAATTCCAGATACACTTTTGAGTCTTGAAAGGAAAGCAGATAATGATTATAGATGATAATATCCAAAGTGCTGCCTGTAAATTGGTATAATTCACTCAATGCCCCGTTTATCCAACATATTTCAAAGCAAACTAATTTAACTAATAAGAACAAATTACTTTATTATTCTGTATTATATTTCAAATCTGGAAGTCTCAGTCTTCTCAATACTAAGTCCGACTGCCTGCCTGCGGAGAGTGTTGTTGACCATTTAATCCTGTACCCTCCCATGTTCATTCACAAGGGAGTCAAGTATGCATGAAGTGTACAAGAAACACATAAAACACGTGAGAGAGATTATGTCTACTGTAGCACAAGGAAGTTTCCAAAACTGTACAGACGTCTTTTGAAAGCTGATCAGGTGTTGAACTGATGTAAAGGATGTCAATGAGTGGATGTTCAAGTGTGCATCACGGTGTCTGTCTTTGCGTGGGTTGCTTTGTGTCTGTGCGCTGCTTACATTGGATGAGAGCCTGTAGGGCGGCGTGGACTGGTAGATGTCGTTGTGGTAGTTGTGTGTGTTGGGGCAGCGCTGCGTAGCCTGCCTCTTCCCCCGGCCGATCGAGCGGCTTTGCATCATGCAGCGGCCTACCTCCGCTGGCGTTTGCTGAGGAGGTCGGTACGGGTAACAGTCTTCTGTCACCACTCTGTGAGGAGGGGGAAAAGTTAGCCATCAAGTAACCACCGCAACTTATCTGCATGCAGTAAATAACTTTTGCTTGTTTGTTCGATAGGAAGTGCTTACCCTCTACGCCTAAGGTACCACCAGGCTCCATCGATGCGTCCCCCGGCGCAGCCTCCCTGGTTGCGTGTGTCACAGGAAATAAGATTTTGGGGCGACAGCTGAGGAGTCATGTGACCCATTGACTGGATGGAGATTCTGTCCGAGGCCACGGCTAATGAGAGAGATCAGGAACGTTACAAAGTTTGCAGACCAAAGACATTTTAGAGAAATATTGAATCATGTGTTACATAATAAGTTTTGCAACTAAATGTCTTCAAGAAACTAAACAGTGTCATAACAAATGTCGACTATTTATCAGGAGGCACATCGACAAATTCTTTTCAGGTGAAGCTGGGTAACAAACATTTGCACAGAAGGATGGAAAATCCCTGCAAATTGTTGTCACATTGCCAAGACAATTCTGAATAAGGCTGCCACTGTCAACAGATGTTTCTTTCTACAAATATTTTCAGGTTATTTCCATGCATTTTCCACTTTACACTGAATTCTCTTACCTGCAGTGGAGAAAGCCCAGGAAGCAGCACAGTTGCCCTGGTCCAGAGGCTCATGAATCTTCCCTGGCCACTTCTCTGCTGAGTTGAAGTAAGGCGGCAGACGGTCTCCCTGAGGATCCATGTTCATCTGACAGAAGGACAGAGTGAAGATAAGTTGGAGACCGTTTATACAGCCCTGCTTTCATTGCAAAATTCAAGTCAAGTTTATTTGTTGTTTAATTGCTGTTACACTCTCACAGGACTGCACTTATTGAGAAAACATTAATATTTCTCAGTAAAAACAATCATTATCATAACTGACAAGCCAACATGTCAAACAGGGATTTAAAGTAAAACAGAGAAAGCTGTAGTTACACCCGTCAACAAAAAGCTGCAGCAGTGGGACTTGTTTGAATGTGGTGTGAGGCAGTGCAGAGTAACTGTTTGCCCACAACAGAACACAAACTAACGGCTGCAATTAAAATACTTGTGGACGGCTTTGTACGACAAGTTCTGATCACAGGCAGGTTACATAAGTCTGCTAATCAACCCTGCAGGAGAAGGGACTTATTCACAGGCGATTAGGACCATTTGGCCCAGTATCAATCCCTGACACTGTAGAACAGACAGGAACCTTTGATCCCTGGTCGCCTCCATGAAACCCTGAGGCCGTTCGGTTACATCAGTGTAAAATAGAAAGCATCATTCGGACCAACTGAACCTCACAGTATCCAAGGAGGCGTCCAACTCTTTTCAGCGCAGGGGTGTTGCGATACACCGGTACTGACGATAACCGTGATTTTGATTTCATGTTAATAATACACATAAGATCATATCGATCCATTATGGTCAAAGACTCTCTCTTCACCTCAATACTCTCATATCTGAGCCAAATTCATTTGCCAAAAAAGCAGCAAAACACACTATAAACAAAGTTAAAGATGAATTTGACAGATAGCATTTTTTCAGTTTTTTTTTTTGTTAAAATTTTCTAAAGATAATAATAATAATAATAATAATAATAATAATATTATTGTTAATTCTCTTCTAATCATGATAGCCCTAATTAAGAATATTGATATCAGGGTGATGATAAATGCTAATTAGGATGACGAGCCTGTGATGGAGTGCAAATATTTTCCTGACAGAGGTGCTTCTCCAATGCCAAACATGCGCAACTTATTAGTGTCCACTTCAGGTTCGTTGCTCTGCTAACTAATCCCAGTTATGTGTGATCAGAGAGCGCACGCTGCTTTACAACTTACTTCTCCTCTCTGGCTGCCTGAGCTGCATTCCTCTGATTAAACAGTGAGGTATTCAGAGCACGGACAGCCACCTGATACATAGCTCAGGAATGTGCTACTGGTCAGAGATTTGTAGTAGTGGAAGGTCAAAGTCAGAAAATTCAGTCACCTGAAGGAATTCACCTAAAGGTGTTATAAGAGAGGAGACACGGCTGCAAGGATGAGGTGCCATGATGGGTAACAAATTAAGTTTCCAATTTTCCATCCCTTACACAGGAGTCTGCAGACAGACAGGAAGGAGAGTGGGAGAGAGATTTATGAATGGGCTACAAGGCTCTGATCTGGTTCCTGGCACAGGTAGGGACACGCTGACGGCGGAAGGAGGAGGGGGGAGTTGTGAGGTTTTTTTTTTTTTTTTAGGAGGAAGAAGTTGAGGAATGCTGGGAGAGGTAAAGAGAGAGGGAGTGAGGATGGATGAAAAGAAGGGATGGATGTAGGGCGGAGGTGGGGAGGTGCAGACTGAAGAGGAGGTTGCTCTTTATTCTCCAGGCAGCCACCATCCCCTCCATCCTCTCTGTCTGATGTTTTGGTTCCGTCTTATATAATCTGTCTGGGTAAGATGTAAACAAAGACTGAGTGGATCAGAGTATGCCAAGGTTCCACACGGAGACGCCATCACATACCAGCAACAAGCCACCATAATTAAGTGAGAAACGTTTTGATCAGCGTTCCTTTGTTGTAATAGATGTTAAAACCCGATATAACTAATTCAAACTCAGAGGAAGTATGAAGGAGCTTTTAAAGAAGCGAATAGACACAACACAACTGTAACAATTCACCTTTCTTTTCTGCATTCTCGCCTGTTGCTAAAAAATTCCAGCCTTCCTCCACCAACATCCCCCTCCACTCTACCAACATCTGATTTATTACTTTCTGATATACAGCGCATGCAGTATATTTCAGGCTATAAAATACTTAGCCTGTTGAGATTGAAGCATCATGCAGCTTCTTTCTTCATAATCTGTCATATATGCAAGTTCTTGTTCTTTGAGCACACACACATATACTCTCCTTTTACTGTTACTCTTGGCCAGTTAGATCTTATAAACCTCCAAAACGACCTCCTTTCGAGGATGAAGACTGTCCTGTACCTGGATCTCATTCATGTTCATGATGGTCCTGGAGGGTCTCTGTGTGCCCAGGCGGTACCGGATGCCTTCGTCCAGAGTCATGCCGTAGAGCTGACTGTAGTTAGCTGCTTTCCACCTGAAAACACAAAGTTGCTGAAAAAACATGTGACCATGATATGCCTTTAAGTACGTGTGTTTATGTGTGTTTGCTATTACCCGTAGTTTCCTCTGTTGACAGCATGAATGATGTCAGGCTCCATCAGACATGCGTTCTGCTCACACTCCCATCGTCCTGAAGTCCCACATGTACTACAGGGACAAAGCAATGAGACCATTAAAAGACATTGGCACTGTGATCACATCAAAACAACTTCAATTTCAATATTTTGCCAAACCCAGTGACGTCAGGAGCTAAAATAGAAAGACCATCTCAGACAAATATGCAGACGCTCAGTGGGACTCCGAAATAAGAAATTAATTGAGGGAAGAACGTCAGTAAAGAGAAGGAAATGTTAAAGGGAACATTCAGCCTTTTACGGCTACAGAATGCAGATCCATTTTTAGTCAGAGGGAATGAAAAAATCAAGACGATGACAGACGAGATAAGAGCACAGTGTTCTTTTAGATAATTCACTACAAAGAAGTGTGTGTGTGTGTGTGTGTGTGTGTGTGTGTGGTCATAAAAGTGGTGGGATAAATATTAAGATCCTTTAATTGTATTGGTAAAAAGTATCAACATCAATACAAATGCTGTGCACCGGAAGTCCTTGCTTTTTGAAAGTAAAAGCAAAACGTACTTTAAGTATCTAAAGTAGAATTACTTTTACTTACTGAAACCTTTTGAAGTGTTACATTATAAAGTTGGATACTGTATAATCTAATGTATTATCATTTGTAAGCTAATATATTTTAGATTAAATTTTGTACTTGTACTTGACAAAAACTGTACCAGAGAGAAATCTGACTCACACAGAGGAGCTAATGTCATTGATTAAAAAAAAAAAAAAAAAAACATGCACATGATTACAGGTCACCTTCCATTGATACCTTAGAGTTAATGACTAAAAATGTTGCTGCACAAAATGTATAGTTTCACCAGAATGTCTTTGTCTTGCTGATTCATTATTTCTAACTATTACAGAACATTTTATCCCCTATGTTTCCTACATTTTTGGACAAAACACTAAAACTGATGCCTGTCCTGTATAAACTTTATATTATCCTACAGAATAATACAGAACAATTATAGGGATAATAAAGTGATTTATACTTTTCTAAACCATGAAACTATTGGGACAAATCAGAGACCGTCTGGATTGTGATTCTGATCCATAATTTCTAGCTAGCCTAGCTATCCAGAAATCTAGCTAATTAGCTTAGTGTAGCATGAGACAGGGAGCCTTGCTCTGTCTAAAGGTAAAAAAAAAATCAACCTACCACCATCTCTAAAGCTCAATAATTAACAGGTTTTATCTTGTTTGTTAGTACAAAAACCAAGGTATAAAAACGACACCTGTTGTTTTAGTCTCAGTGCTAAGCTAATCTGGCTATTCCACATCTTTTCAATGAATTCCGACCAACTTTCAAACTAGATTCTTTCATTCCTCTTGGGAAATTTTTAAGCTTTATTGGTGTTTTCTTGTTTTTTTGTGTGACTGTAAAAAGTTGCTAGGCCTATGAGTTTACTATAAAGTGATTATAAATTACTGTGTGTAACAGCCACAAGGACAGCAGCCAATTTGGGAATATTATAAGTGTGAGTTAGAGAGAGAAAGAATGAGGGGCATTTCCCACACAGGCATGTATAGACCGCCATCCATAACGTCCACTGTGCATTAGACGTCATGTTAACAGAGTTGGGAACCTTTCCAACTGGATCATTAAACACACACACGTAGTGATGAAGAGGCCAAATTCCCCTTTAGTCACACTGAATCATACAGAGTGTGTGTCACTTCTCAAACTGCACTCCTGCCTGCTGGGTCTCTGAGACACATGTGCAAATACAATGTTCAAGCACACACCTACATACAAATATACACTCACACTGGCAGAGCTCAGACCTGTGAGTGTCTGCTCAGCGTCCCACAGAGGACCGTCTGATGGCTTTGATTAGAGGAAAGAGACAATGACCTTTTGCCTCTCTGTCCGAGCAGCAGGATCACAGGCATGCAGCTCAGTGTCACTGGGTCAAAAACAGCAATAAATTCACACTGCAATAGTACTGGACACACACACAGGGACAGGCATAATGACAGACTTATGGAGACAAGGGGAAAGAGTGTGTCTTGGAATGAAATATAAGGGTCTGTGAGGACAGTGGGAGGCCATATTTTACATTCCACATCACCCTCCCTACTAGAGACAGACCCCCTCTCGGCGTGCAGGACCATACACACCTGGGTGACATGAGTTATATTGTCCCAAGAGCCATGTTTGTGTGTGTGTTCAGATATGACATATCGACACCATCTGAGAAACTATAAAACAACATAAAAAAAAAGAAGCTGGCATTGGCTGTTGTCCAATCTGAAGTGCAGTGCAAGCAGACAGAGCTGCTGCTGCTGCTGCTGCTGCCAAATCAGAGCTGAGATAGTCACTTCTGTGTGAGATTGCCAGTGCGAGCAGGAGGCGCCACGTTTCAGATCATTTGGAGGAGATAAAGAGTTATCAGGATGCCAGCAGCACGGGCAGGAAAAGGCCTCAGCTGGAGATTCCATTAACACAACAAAAGACCGCCACACTTATCACGGTACATCTTCACACACACACACACACACACACGACTGTAAACATAACGTTGCTTTAATATCGCATGCTCAGTCTGGTTGAGGTGTGCTTCTATGTTGTCTAGCACTTACACAATCGGCCCAGGAGTTATTTCAAACTGTAACCATACTGAAGAGATAAATAAAGTTTATACTGACTGTGATACTGATGTCAAAGCACATACTTTTATTGAGTGCTTTTGTCATATTTGCTAACACTTTTGTTAAAACCAGCGAAAACATGTGGGAGGTGTAGATGAGTGTGCACGGGCTCCATCGCTGATAATGAGAGACTTAGGAGGGAAAAGAGGGAGAGCTACCTGTCGGCTCAAGGCGGAAGCTCCGTCCTCCTCCTCCAGCTCTGTATCTGAGAGGACGCACATTTGGGAAATTAATAAGTGAAGAGAGTGGGAGCAGGAAAAGGGAGTGTGTTTGTTCCTGTGTGCCAAAGTCGTGGTGTTATTTTTCAAGCGTCCATGTGTATTGCCTTAACAAACACGTGTGGGAGCGTATGTGCATAACGCTCTTTTGTCTGTCGGTGAAAGTGGGAGTTAGCACGTAAATGCTGTTTTCTAGTGACCCAGGAACACTGGAGGTTATTTTTAACCATGCAACTGGTTTTTGCTTCCACAAGTCTTTCATCAAGAAAAAATGTTAGGCCTGCCATTTATCAACCTGCATCCTCGCCTATCTACACATCCATCACACCCTTTAGGTCAAACCTATTTGAGCTGCCTTGATAAGAGTCATACTTCAGGCCTGTCAGACTGACACAGCAGCTACGGGAGCTGAACAGCGAGGAGGCTTGAAGTGGATGAAGTTGAGATCAGTGGGGTCAGCCAGGTTTGCGTTGGACATGTCATGACAAACAGCTACGGTGAGTTCATTTTGCATGGAACTAAATATAATACTGACCCACAAATGGATGTTAAATCAACATTTGTGTGCAAGTGTGCATGTTCACACACATATACGCTTACAGGGTCTTTGAGGAACATCAAATGACACAGATGTGAGAAACCAGAGTGGAAGACAGGTGAGGAATTCAGTTTCCCCTCTTCCTGCCTTCACTCACGTAACCTCCTACGTCTCCCTCAAGTCTCTCAAGGACTGTTTTGTGTCTCCTCGACTGTCGTCCATATCATTCAGAAAAATGACAACAGCTACACGGACTCTGTTGCTCTCAGGTTGTAGAGGGCCATGGCAGTAAAAGTCCCTTTGCTGCCACTGAGAGCGAATCTAAAATACTGTTTTCCGTACCTCTTAACTTTCTGTTAAGGTCATAAAGTGATGCAACCCTGTTGACTAGGTCTGAGCTTTGTATCACAATATCCAGGCTCAATTTTGTGCATTAGAGGAGAGTGGCTTTTATTTTCAAAGTTCTCTGGGCAGTTCAGAGTCTCAACAGGGAATCAATTATGATTAAATTTACCATGTAGGGAACATGAAAGACAGTATGTCTCTGTTCTATTCAGGTTTCCCATGTGAGCAGTGACAGAGCGACAGTGAACCAGCATGAACAACACATAGACCCTGAAACTGAAGCAGCTAAATGCAATTCAGCTATCATTTATTCTTACTGTTTACACTTGTACTTTTCCTGCTCTGACATCAAAAGAAGGCCTATTATGGACAAAGAGTTATTATATAGAGGAAGTGCAGGTAGACACGGTCAGTGTGTGTGTGTGCATATAAAATGAAGATCATGTAATCAATGTGTGATATATTACTTCACAAAGCCATCAGTGGGTTTATTTTTACAAACACTGACTGTACACACACATATTGAGCAAACCCACAAACTTGAATTTAACTTCCAATACTGATCCCAAAGGTTTTCAGAATATCGATTACTGTACGGCGGCTGGAAAGTTAAAGTTATGTGATGCAAAACACATCTACACTTTGTAATGGTCCATCCATATTAACATGGCGTCTCAGGGTTCATTAATTCACTCAGTATAAACATGTAATGGTTCATATGAAGTGTTAAAACAAGTTGATACAGAGAACAGTCAAAGGGTGAGGGAAATTGTTTTTTCAAATTTTAAGCTACTTAAGGGGACATTAGAGGGAAAGCCCAGGAATTAAGAGGTTGAAAGAGAAAAGTATAGGAAAAAAGAGGGGTTTACATACCATAAATTGCAGTTTTCTTTGTATGTTTGCCCTGTAAAGAACCTGTTGCCATTTCTTTCGCAGATGCCTGAGAGGAGACAAAGAGGGGCATCTTAATATACATGGTTTGATGTGGCTAAACAACCAGGATTTTACTACTAATCTCACAGAAAGCCACGCACAGCCTCGAATACAGAGACACAGATCAAACCTACATATACAGCACTCACAATTAATATAATATAAACACAATGGCTATATTCCTTCACCTGCAACCACAACAAAACGTGTTCACTGTAACTCCTCCAGTGTGTGCAGTCTGCGTGGGTCTGTGTGCAAGTGTATACACAGAATATGTGAGGTCTAAGGAGCTCTGAGCTGCAGTAATCCAGTGTAGGAATGCGGCGTTAGCTTCTTCCCAGGCTTCCCAGGCCCTCGTCATGCTTTAACCAGCTTACGCTCAAATTCACCACCTCTTGCAAGATTGAAGGAAAGGGCCGGAAAAGTACATTGTGATCATAATTAAGCCCCCCCAAAAAATGTATTGGCATTTGTGAGCTGCAAAGGTCAGGGTTAAGTCTGCTCTGCCTTATCACAAACACACAAAAACGATCCAGGAGTGACACATCATTAGCATTCCTTTTGAATGAATCTGACCCAATGCACTTGAGGTTTGAACCTTGCTCGCTCACAGGTTGTGAAAAATCTAAAAATCTACAAGATAATTTACAGCGGAGGGTGCTGTCAGTGTGAATTTCATGTGGAATTTATGGCATGAAAAATTTACAGTGCGAGTAAAGTTTCCTGGTCTCTGGTGTGAGGCCCTGAGATAATAGTGTGATTTATGACTGACGTCCACTGATACTCATCTTCCCCCTCCCAGCTGTCTCAAACCGCCCTGTCACAACTCAGTTACTGCAGAGCTGCACTGTTGGACGAGTTGCACGTTTATAGAGAGGGATTTTATATGCAGGAGACAGACTGCTGAACTGACGATATGCGATTTCATGTAATGTGGGTGGTTGTGACATTTTTTACTGAGCACAATGTGTACAATTTTTTTCTGCATTTAACTCCACTGGTGGTGAATATTAGAAAAATTATATACTGACTTTGACAACATAATGAGCAACGTCCAGCTGAATAGAGCTTTGAATACTGAGTTATAGATTTTAACAAACTGTGACTGGAGCACAGTGATAAGAGAAAGGACCCATTGTAAAAACCTGTCACCTCCTTTCTTTAGCTTTCATAGCTTTCCTCCAGGCTGCATGATTGTGATGTCAAAAACGTGAGTGTATGTGTGCACACACTCTTAAATATGTAGTAGTGTGCGTGTCCCACCTCGTGATCCCCCTACCTTGTCGCCCAGGGAACACATACCTGCACCGACCCCCCTTTACCCTGAGTCCTGCGCTCGTTGTCTGTCTCTTCCTCCCTCCACATAGCCCACATTCTTTCTTCTGACCTCCATTCATCCTTCCATCCACCCTTCCACCCTCCCACCCTCTGTCTGGGTTAATAAGAAACCTACTGTTCCCTGCTCTGTTTTCAGGTAGGCCTCTGCTGGCACATTTTACACCTCTGCGCTGAGAGAATAGTACTATAAATGTGCAGGGAGTCCAGATATCTGAACATTTAGAAAGCTGGGGAAAATGAGCTAAAGCTTAACTCGTCTCCATAGGGACTGTACCATTATTATTGAGGGGGAAGGAGGTCAGAAATGGTAAGTGTAATTCTTATTTTTGCTGAAGGGGGTTTAGTTTTTATTTCAGCCTTCTATTTTAAGATTTATTGTACAGAAAAGATTAAATAGTTACATCAGAAAGTTTCATGTGCACTATTGGTCATGAAAGTGTGTTCAGTCATATGTATTCCTGTCTCTGTATCAGGGCTTTTTTATCATCATCAGAATCAACATGCCCGTTTTGAGAAACACAGTACATGTGAAGCTAAATAATGGTTACTGATTGGAAGTTCTCTGTAGCATAGTACGCTTCTTTCCCAGTCTTAAGCATATTTTTTTCTTGTGAGTTTAAGAGCAAGCAGGTATGTAATTGTAATTCGTTTTCAGGTGTCATGCTGCTTTACATTGTGGTCGAGCACAGAGCTTGTCAGCGGGGTTCTCTGCTGCTTTCTGGCAGAGCTTCACTAATTCTGTCAGACACACACACGCACACGCACACACGCACACACACACACACACACACACACACCAATGTGCACCCATACTTACCAATGAAAGGTGGCTCCACGCCCAAACAGTGACTCCAGAAGTCAGGGCAGCAGTCCGAGACGGTGCGGTTGCAGAATAGGTCGCAGTAGCAGATGGTGTCCAGGTAAGGCACCGTGCACAGGTCGTCTCTGCCCGGGCAGCAGCCTCCTCTTCTCTCGCAGTACGAGCCAAATGGGTCCCTGATGCCACCAACATGGAGAGGACTGGCAAGCTCCCTCTTGGTCCTCCTAGACAGGATTCTGTCTGCGGTACCCTCTCCCACCACCAGGAGCAGCACCGAAACCATCAACAGGATGAGCTTCATGATAAGTCTGTAAAGGGGGCAGAGATTCAGGTTAAGGTAATTTTATTCGAGCCATGCTTTAGAATAATATACTTACTAAAACAATGAACAGTTATATGATGGAATGGAAAATGTTTGCGAAGGTTGGCCCATTTTTCCCAAGAAGACACACTCCGGCTGCTTCACACTTCACAGGGAGGTGAGGAGGTTACGCTGTGAGCAGGATAATTGGGGTATGACTGCTGCCAACACACCATCCACCCCCCGCTGTGTGTAATTCACATACACACTGATGCATATACACTTGCTAGCACACACACACACACACACACACACACACACACACACACACACACACACACACACACACGATAAATTTTCAAAGCTGGTAGCAAATGTTCAGAATAGAGACCCACATGATCCTTGGAGCATCATCTGCTTACTTTTTTCCAACTTTCCCTTTCAAGCTGCCAAGACAAACAGCAGCTAAATATGAAAATGCATTCAGCAAGAAAGTGATGGAAAACTTGATAATACTTGATAGAAACACAGATTGCTTCAAATGTGTTGAATCATGTATGAGGAGCTAACTCTACCTTTTTTTTTTTTGCTCTCTGCCCCTATATTTCCTCTTTGTATGTGCTGGTATTTAGTCCCTCCTGCACTTTCTTTATCTTTATTCACACAGCACTTGTTGCATTGCAGAAGCATATAAATCCAGCTGCACTATATCAGCTTGTAATTAAATACTGTACTTTATCTGTGAGAGATGCCACTGCAGTCACTTGTCATAGGGAGGGGACATTATCGTCCAAGATTAGGATGCTATCACAGTCACGGAAATAAAGTAATGTCCTGCTGTCAAAGCTAATCTGTCACCCTTTAGGAAATAGTTTGGGTAAACAGATACACTCCATGTGCAATATGAACAATAAAGTTTATCTAAATGCCATGTAGCCTGGTAGCAGGGCAGCAAGAGGAACTACACACATACAGTAAACGGCTGTTTAACACAAATCATATGATCACACTTGTGCCCCAGCTGCAGAGTCTGCAATCTCACAAGTATTTTAGAAGAAATCAGAGAGTATGTGACTTCATATAACATACACTGTGATACATTTTCATTTCTTTTGATAAAGTTTCTCCATTGGTTTTAATTGTCATACAGTTTATTCTCCACTATGTGTATCAATACCCAGGCTTAGCTTGGTGTGTGTGTGTGTGTGTGTGTGTGTGTGTGTGTGTGTGTGTGTGTGTGTGTGTGTGTGTGTGTGTGTATGAAAGAGCATTACAACTCTCGCTCTAAGGTTTGACAAAGGTCAAACAATCATCCATATGTATGGTTGTTAGCTCGAGTGTGTCTGTCTCAGATTACTGAACGGGCGAGTCTACGTGTGGCCGCACAAGACGAGGGGTTGGCCCGCTGCTTACATAAATAGCATCATTAATTATCCAATCAGATCTCAGAGCACAATAGACACCCCGCATATAAAGCGGGGCTCCGGAAAAGATCTTTGCTGTGCCGTTTTCTGCATGACTGCGCCTTTAGTTGAAACACACACACACACACACACACACACTCAAGCATATGGCAGCATGGGATGGGCAGGTCTCCTCCTTTACACAAGTGTTTTGTTGTGGCAGACTCGCAGCAGTGCAATAAAACACCCACCAGTCTGCTGAGGCCTTTAGGTCAAACTGTCAGTGTAAAAACCAAGTGATGACCATAATGGTGCCTGCTGACAGTACCCCGTCAGTAGCTTCCTTACACAGAGCACCTTAAACTATAAATCACTGTTATTCTACCAGTAGCTTCAATATAAGAAAACATGTGATAGTGTTTGGCACCGTTCTCAGCAAAAGTGGGACAAGATTATTTTAGCTGATGAGTCCAAATCAAACTATTCTGTAAAACTCAATATTTCAAACATATCAACAAAATCAGGTAAATAATGAACAGCATTTGACCTTGAGCGATAGATATTACAGATTTGATTGCAATACATAATACACTGACGTTGCAGCTCACTTGAGTCTTATGAAACATGGGTTTTACAGAGTGTCACTGAAGCTGCCATATGGCCCATCAGTGCTCCGGACAGCTGCAGCCAAGCTACTGATCCCACACTGAAGCCACGGGACAGATGAACCCTTAGCACTGGCAACACACACACACGCACACGCACACGCACACACACACACACACACACATAGATAGATATAATGTACATACACATATCACACAGTGCATACAGAGCCCAGCTGTGTGTCACAGCTGGGCTTCAGTCACAGCTTCAGGACCAACCTACACAACTAAAGCGCAGTGCTTTCGCTTTTAAAGGGTCAGTTCACCAAAAGAACAACAACACATTTTCTCTCCTACCTCCACTGGTATCGAGGCACCCATTTAGTTTTGTTTTTATTTGGGATAACTTCGATTTAATTTGAAAGTAGCAGAAACCATACTGAACAATTTTGCTTTCAACTGAATAAATTGTCTCTATTAAAGATTTTAACAGCATGCTGAAATTTTCAAATGTAATTTTTCAATGCCGTAGGGACCAGTAATTAAAATTTCTTCACCTAAGCGTCTGAAATTAGAGACTAATATCTCAAAATACAGACAAATAAAAACTGTATGGGTAAGTGAAAAACCTATGCCATATTGTAATTTGGGTGAATTTAACCTTTCATTTCCCTTGTTAACTCATGTTCTGTGAATGTACCGTTTCACTTTCCTTCACACAGCTGACCTTTGAGATATCTCAGCGCCACCCACCAGATGATTCAGGAATCTTGGCTCAGTATATCTGTATAAAAGCTCTTTCAGCTCTGTTTCCCTCTGTGTGACACAGTCCTTGACTATTATCTGTCCAGCTGTATTTTCAAAACACCCCGCGGGTCAAGGCAGTGGACAGCATTTATAATGCCATACAGGTGTCTAATAAAGCCTGCACCCCAACAGGTGAGTGACGGGATTACTGCTCTTGATATATTATCAGTCTCATTGTGAATTACACAAGAGGAACAGACACAATCAATGAACCCAGTAACCCTTTTGAAAAGTAAAATCTCAGCTGTCTCCCACTCTTATTCTTGAACCTATTAATAACATGAATATTGTGTCCTATAATCCCACACCCAGAAGGCAAATATGCAACAGTAAAGACTTAAGTTCTGCACCTTTGGCTAAATAAAGATAAGTAGTGATGCAGAGAAAGAAAATGAAGGAAAGAAATAGAGACCATCAGCAAACATATAGAATAAAATAACTAGTTTCCTCTAAGTGAGAGATGTTTAAAGTAGAGAAAAGTGTATCTGTGACGTTCAGTTTGCACCTGCTTCGAGTCTGGAATAAAACAGAGCTGCTGTCGAAGGGTGAAAAAGAAAGTGAAAAGTTTCTTTACCTTGAGCTGAGAGAGAAATCCGGGTTTTGTAATCCGATAGAAGCTTTGTTGATGTGTTGCTCAGGAAGTCATTCACAGGTAGAGTCAGTTTGGGGTAAAAGTGAACTTCCCTCCCAGCCTCTCTCACAGGATCTGCTCCGTCAGACTCTGTCTTCTCTATATACAGGCAGGCAGTGAGAACTACCACTCCGCCCCTCCGACCCCTCTCTCCACCCCCCCACTCTCTGCCCTCTGTCCCTTCCTTCATTGCCTCCTGCTCATTCTCCCTCCCTCCCTCCCTCTCTCACATTCACACTCACATTTCTTTCCCTGTGACTCCCACAGGTCAGCTATCTCCTCATGTCTTTCCCCTCCTTATCAGACTGGAACCACTGCTTTGCACTCAGCCACATCTATATTCTCTCTGCTGCTCCTAATGGTATTTTCTTTCCACTGTCACTTTCTACTAACAGCACTTTCCCCTGCACTATCTGTGGTTTTCCCCTGCAGGTTCACATCTACTTGTGGCAGACACAGTGGTGAGTAATACTGACCTCCTGTCCACCATCTAGTGGTCAGTGGTTGCAAAGCTTCACCTCAGGCAGCCAGGAAATAATTTGATAGCCTGTGGAGGACCTCCCAGCTTCTAGAAATGGACTAGCCTCTAGAGGTGAGGTTCTGGCTCAAGTTCTAGGAAGGCCAAATTCCCTGAATGTTAAAAAAAAAAAAAATTACGGATGTTTTCTTTCTGAATGAGCCACTTCAGTTGTCTGCAGTCTGTTTTGTAACATCTCCTCCTTTCCAAGCAGAATAGATTATGGCTTTTCTTTAACTAGAGTTAAAGATTTTCATAATTTATCTGTGAGCGAACCATTTCGTGTACTGTATATATAAATCAGTCCACTGAAAAGATGGCTACTTTTATATTTGATGCAAAATTAAAGACAAAATATAAAAACGATCAGCAGTTTCCAATGTTATTACTCAAAGTAGATATGATTTGTTTCAGCATTTTGTATTTTTTCTGGATAAGAATGGTAAACAGGTATTTAGAAGACTGACATGGTGGTCCCGAAGGACACAGCTGTCCCATGGACCACCATTTGGGTTGATCAATAAGCTAAAGGCTGAATCAATAACTGTAACACAGCAGGGTGTTAGACGGAGCAGGGAGGGGAGGGCTCCTCAGGACAAAAGAGAACACTGACCACACAAAGGTACGTAAATATCAGTGTGTTGAATTTGTTGAGGAGAAACAGCAAGAGAAGAATATTTACAGAAAACGGGCTCCAGCAGGTCCAGACTCCAGTCATGCACTGGCTGATTGATCATTGGTCAGTTTCAGCCGCTACTCATCAGAAATGAACAAACAGTAAAAACAAACAATTGTAAAATATATAAGCTAAATAAATAAGTTTCAATCAGTTTCAAACATTCAAAGATTTTTTTCAGTCCATCAGGGCAACGTGACTCCACTGTAAAAGAGCATTTAGGTGACGTTATTAACTTGTTACATGTGAAATCTCACCATAGTCTATCACATAAATGAATGAAATGCTACGACTTCTGTTCCAACTTTGATCCTAATATGTCAGCAATTATTCGGACATCTAAAACTAAAATAAGTCAAAAAAATAATACTCCAAAAATCAAGTTTTGTTTAGCGAATAAAAAAAAATGTCATTGTTAGCTCACACGCCCTGTGTTAGCACAAAACACTCTCTCTTTCACTAGAGAAACATATTCCTTCCACCAATACTACAATATAATATGAAATATGAATAAGATGGGTAACCACTACTATAAAGCAAAATATACTTTATATTTGACACAGCATTTTGAAAAAGGAAGTCCAACTTGCAAAGTACCATAGGGCACACTTAGATGTGAGACAGAGTTTCTTATGCAATAACCATCTCTAAAAGCAGTGACTGATATCAACCTTTAAAGCCTGAATCTGTCACGTACAAGATTCAAAATAGTGTCTCTGATTTACAGGACAGAAATGAAAAGCTCCCAGACAGTTTCTATCAATAATGTGAGTAAGATGAGACTGGTTGGCATGTTTGCTTTTCATACAACTCTATAATTATGGCTTTAAAACCTTTTACGCAACCTTATACTTCCTGAAGAAAAGCTGTAAGCTTTTTATTACTCAATCATTATTACACCTTTTACTAAACATGTTGTTGGCCTCCCAGTGAAGATTGATTCAGTTGTACTTGCAGCAAATGATTCATGCACATTAGAGTATGGCTGTGATTCTTCGTTGACGGTAAATGCACAAGAACTTGATTGTAGCCATCTGTACAAGACGTGTGTGTGTTTGTGTGCGAGGACCCTCAGATAAGGCCTTAACAGACCCCTGAATCACAAGAGGAAGTCACAGAACGAGGGAGTGTGTGTGTGATTCATCCTCAACTCATCAGCAAAGACAAGGAGAGTGAATCACTGTGGATGGCTATTAGAAATACTGTATGTTTTACAGGATCTGTAGGTGGCGTGTTGTAAGACTCATGCCAGAGTGTACATTTGATATGTGCGCACGTAGGTCTGACCAAGCCTGCAGTGACTCAGGCCCTCACAAGCCCTCCAGATGTTTAAAACTGTGACACTTAATTCGCCAAGGCAGCAGAGGAAAAAAAGAAACAGATATCAGATCAGCAGTGCTTCTGTTTGTGAGGTCATTTCCCGAAAATAGATTGAACTGTGGAGGCTGAGGACACACATGGTAACAATAGAGCCTATACATACACAAGGAGTGCTCAGCGAGTGCACTCCAAGGAAATACATACACAGACACACACACACACGCACACAAAAAGACAGTTGTGTGCACTTACTGACGTCTGCACATTTATATGAATAGACTTTAAATGTGTTTAATTAGGAAACTTCAGGAAAAAGGCTGTACCTTTGAGATTGGACCTGACAGGCATATGGCGTAGGCCAGAAACACACACACACACACACACACACACACACACACACACAGTCATCTTGAGGAACAATCCCTCTCTTTCTCATGATCATTGCATCAAAATCCTCCAATGATGCTTACGCAGCGAGGCCGGCAATCCCAGCTGCAGTGTGTCAGGGTGGAGGTCTGCTCCCTTGACCCCATGGAGGAGTGGACACATAGCCATCTCCACCTCTCTGGAGCATTTTCAGTTCCAAGAACATGTAGGATGAATGCCGCTGATAGTAAACATGAATGGGCGTGCCGACAGCATGCACGTGGACGGAGTGCATCAACAATCTTCCTGGATGTTTTGTGGCAGTTACTGTAGCAGCAGGTGTATGGAAAAACACCCACGTTTGTGTTGATGAGAAGCACAGACATTTGGGAGGCTATCAGAATTTCATTGTACTGTTTGTTCTCTCTCCTCTGCAGCTGGAGCTATGGAACATGACAGTTTTGTTTTTGAAAACAGTGGACGTACTTTGGTTTGGACGCTCAATACTTCTCACAAAATGACCCTTACATCATGGAGTGTGGAAATGAGATTCACTACATCTATACTAGTCCCCTAATCCTCTTGTTCAGGTCATTTTCGGGCTCAAATTGCTTCTCATGTTGAGTAAAACAGGTCTCGATCCTGTTTGGGGATATGCAGTTGCTTTCGTTCTGTGTATCTCCAGGACAAAACACCTGTGCCTCAGTCAGTCAGCAGAGGACAAGGACAAGGACGGTAAAAGGAGAGTCTTCTTTTTGAAAATCCTTTTGACACTCAACTTAGCAGATTTGAAACTAAACTGTGGAAAGAGGATGTCAGGTCAATTCCTGAAAGTGACTGACTGTGCTAAAGGGCAAAGGCAACAATCGCAACAACTCAGTACAAAAACTACACACACTGCACACACACACACACACACACATACATCTGTTCATTATCAAAAATTATGCTGTAAACTTTTGTTATACCAAAAAAAAAAAAACCAACAGCCAAGTCTCAAGGAAATTTCATTGATTTAGTACCAAATACGTGTTGAGGAAAATGCAGTTACTGCCTGAATTATGTTCTGTGGCAATGATTGAAAAGAAGGAAGTGATTTGTTTTTGTACCACATGCAGGTTGTAAGGAGGTGGTCAGGGTGGAAAGGGGGTGAAACTCAGAAGTTTGACTCTGAGGGAACTGGGTTTTCATCCTGAGTGCTGTGTGGTCACGTTTAGGCAACAGAAACACTTTGCTTAAGTTAAGGGGAAGATCATGGGTTTTGGTTAAATGTAAATTAAGTAAACAGTTTGTGTCTCATGCTTTTCAGTATTTAGCCAAGACCGTGATCTTTCCCCAAACGTAACCACTGCATAAGAATAAAATCATGCTTTAGTTGCTATGAGCAGATATCATATCAGTTGGTATACACACCTCGACAAAGCCCTTTTCCTCAGTTTCTATCAATCTCAAGCACATTCATCTTCATGAGATGAAGAAATGGATTAGTCAGCATGTACTGCAGGATGCAAAACGCCATAAAGGTCAGTCTGTCTGTCACTTTTGCCACCCACATATGTCTGGCCGTCTGTCACATCAGATTCATATTGATTGTGAAACCACTGACTTGCAGACTGATTTTCGCTGACTAAAAGTGACAGATTCTGAATCATTCAGCCATAGGAAAAACTGAGTTGCTAAAAATCTCTGAATTTCATTCACATCTGCAAAATTAAATATGTATACAAGATTTGCTTGATAAGATTCATCAGTCACAAGTTCAGCAGATTTTGAAATAAATTTTCTCTGGATAAACATGGAACTTCAGTGAATATGCCGCATGTGCAAACCAGAGACATGTTCATCATGTTGTAAATTACTGATTTAAGAATAGATGTTTCACCATCACAAATTATATCAGTGCTTCACATTAAGTCAACTACTGTAGTATCTCGGTTTAGGTATTGTTCAAGGACTTTGTAATGAGAAACCATTACGTATTCATTGACAGTCATGTTATCACTTTAGTGAATGCTATAAATCAAAGCGTTACTTTGGCTAAGCTGAAAACACTAAAAACTTCAACTTGTCATGATTTACTTTGAAAACATACAAGGCACTCGGAGAGGGAATGATGTACAACCTCTCATCAAATGCTTTCTTTTTTGTCAAGAGACAGATCTGGCACTATTGTATACGGTCACTATAAATCTATTAAAAAAGATATTTTATTACTTTAAATTACACTCCATGGTATCTTCAGAGCCAGAGATTACACATGAAACAGTGCCTCAAGGTGTCTGTTCATCTGATTGCATTTTGTTGACACAAGTCAAATTTACTGTGTGTGACATGCAGAGACTTGTTGCTTTGATAGTTTTGTATTTTTCAGCTGCATGCACACCAGTGGCGTGCTGTGACTTTTATGGATAGGCAAGCAATTCAGGTGTTTACTACACCAATGACAAAAATATAGACCAGACTGAAACGTACCTTTCCATGACAGCAGCAGTAGCAATTGAGGGCCTGTCCTGTCTCATGATTTTGTGCTGCCTGTCTTTCCTGTGCTGAAAGTTGCTGCCCTGTGCCTGGACATCTTCTCCTTACACCTTCCTGGATGAAAAGGTATTAGGATTATTCTTCTCAACTGACAGTAAACATATTTAATGTGCAATATGGAGGAAAAACATATAAAAATCACTTCTATCAAAAATATATACCATTAACTGACAATGACACACTCCAGTAACCACACAGAATCCAGCATTTTCCTGCCTCAGTGTTGTTAACCTTTCATGGCTCATAGTCTGGTGTGGTTGGGAAGCACAGACGTGGGATCTTGGGTCTTGAGGAATTGTAGCTGTAGTTATAACACAAACAAGCACAACAAGCTTAAGGCTCACATACATAGCACTGTATGTTCAGAGCTATACTGCTAACTGCTAACCAACTAGCTAAATCTGTGCTCCAGTCGCCAGCATCAACGCGCTCTCTCTCTCTCTCTCTCTCTCTCTCTCTCTCTCTCTCCCTCTCACGCACGCTACGCACATAATTCCTGAGAGGAGATGCGCTGCTTGTGTAACAATGTCCCGTCTCAAACTTCTCAAACATACAGCAGATCTTACACCTGCTCGTTTACATATTACTGCTGCCTCCTCACGCTTAACGCTGCCAAGTTTAGTTTCTACACACGTCTGCGCATGCGTATGATGCGTGCAATATCAGAACGGTAAAAGCTGAGGTCGTCAAGGAAAGGTACGAAGGTTACCGTAAACGCGCGTGCGCAACCCCCTAACAAAAAAACCCAACAATCTCCATCCCTTATCAACGGGACACGGTCACGTAACACTCATGAAAATGACAGAAATAACCGTTACAAGAGCTGGAAGTTAAGCTAGCTTGCTAATGCCTTGCTGCCACCACAAATGGGCAGTAAATTACATGATGGATGCAAACAGGCATGAGGTTCTTACTGCACAGGACGCTGTTGAGAGATCAGATGTGAGGACAGATTTCGCCTTTATTTCAGTGTCATTCTAATTCATGTCTATTTTTAGCTTTAACTAAATAACAAAAAACATTAAGTGAAAGATTAATTTTGGGGACACAGAGATTCTTTGACATTCGAGTGGAGGAAATGTAACAGTGGACAGAGAAGGAATAATACACACCCTCCCCCTTGCCAATGATGTCATCCCCTTACTTTAAACAAAAAGACAAGAGGAGGCATCAGGTGGTCCAACCCCTCCCCTCCCCCTCCAACCACCCAGGTCCTCCATCCATCCATCCATCCCTCCATCCCCACAGGACCTGACCTACCCGTGGTAATCTTAAAACTCTCGCTCAACCATCCGTTCACTGAAAGTACTCATCACTACTAATGGCGCATAATACATCAACCAGGTGTGTTGTATTGACCCTTGTAAAGGTCTCGTCACCAGTATTTAGAATACAAAAAAGACAAAACTTCAGGATCAACTCATTCAGTTCACACATATTTGCACCTTGGACTAACAGCAGGTTGTCTTGACAGTGGTGATCTTAAAGGGAACCTAGAGCTGGAGAGTGCAAAATGGAGGAAGCTATCATACCGTATTAGCTGTGTTCCTACATCCACTTTTGTTTGACCATCTCTGGCTGAATATGAACTGCTCTACAAAACAGTGATGGTTTGCAGATATTTATGAGACAGGAAATTATACTTCCTCTGAATAAAATGGCCGGATGTATTGTCCCCTTAGCCACGAAGCTAACAAGCGCCCGTTAGCTACCAAGCTAATAGCCTTTCTGAGTTTATACTACTTGTGTGTAACGTGACATCTCATTATGAGATTATTAACAGAAAGTAATGTAAGCTACATGCCATAAATACTTTTTTAGTCAAATTGAGGTAATTTCTGAGGCCCTTATTGTGTTCAAAATTCGGAAAGTAAATACAGAGCATTACAGCATATACAGTATAGAGTGAAGAGTAAATAGAGCGTCATTTCAGACATAGTCCTAGTTAATGGTCGGTTAGTAAACTAACTTGGTGAGCTTTTCTTTCTCTCTCATAATAACTCTTTATTGAATTAAATAATGTACAATCTTGAGTTCAAAATGCCAGTATGGGGAAGGGAACAGCAAAGTACAGCTCATAAATCTATTGTCACCAACCAGTGCTAGCATGTTTCCATCTAAAATGTTAGCAAAATGCTGTCCCATCAGGTTGTACCATTATTTAAAAGCATACATGGTAGCATCTAAAAAAAGCTGAATCACCTTGTAATACACTCTTTCTTTTAGAAATACCTTTAAAGCAACATGACTCCTTACAGCATGACATGTTTACAGCTTAATTTCCTCAAAAGTATCTTTTTACACAAATAAAGCGGAGGTAGGCTTGGCCCGAGGGAAGAGTTTTGTTTTATTTGGAGCAGAGTGGGGTTGAGAGGGCCAGTGGTGAGGCTCAGGGGGCGGCAGCATCAGCAGTGCTCCTCACTTCTCCTGTGTTTATCATCTGTTTATCCTGTCTCACACACAACTGTTACACAATCGATCCACTGATGCAATTCAAGACTGAAGAAACATCCCAAGGTTAAGAACAATTTGGTTCTTTGTTTACACTGGTAAATTATTATTTTTAAAGGGCTTTCCAAGTGTTATTTTAGAGCCAATGTTAGACATTTTCTGGCAATTTGAAACCTGCTTCTCTCTTCTTCTGTCTCCTGGACCTGTCTCAGTTCAGCAAGTTGTTTACCATCCACCTCTTGGTCTCAGTGGTTTGTATTGAAAGACAGCAGGACAGTGGATGGTCTCATTGGCTACAGGATGCATGTATGAGTGAAAAAATTAAGCATACAAACACATGCATATGCAAGGTTTCATGGGCATGTGCAGGGCAGCCAGGGACTGTATGAGCTTTTTGATACTAGTCAGTGTCACAGGAGCGAGATTGTCTCAGTCAGGGGCTACAACAAGCTGGCAAAGACATGAAATTAAATTCCTGGATGCCTGCGGAAACATCCAGCACCATGTCAGATGGTTTTACAGTGACCGTTACGATGGAGACCAGAATAGTATTGGTCCAAACAGAGTCTTGACTTTCGAGCAGCATAAAGAGGGTGTTTGGGTTGTCACAGAAATGTCAAGAGGGTGAGAGGCAGGAGATGAACAAGTTCAGTCACCAACTTGGTGCCCAAATATTTTAAACGGAAAGTATTGCTAATATAAAATGCATTTAAATGTCACGTGTGTTTAAATGGCATCTATTAACAGTCTCGTGTTAACAAACCAGAGCACTTTATCATTCATTCCTGCTTATCTTATCATCTGGAACAAAGCATTTTACATTCACTCAGCGGACACTTTTGTCCAAAGTGACTCATACTGTTTCCCCACATACTCATAGTGCTCGTCATCTGGAACAGTTTGAGGGTCATTGTTTTTCTCTGGGACCCTTTGACACATGAACACATGACAAATCACCAATATGATTTATGGACAATATTTGTCCCCTCATTGGTCACCAAACACAACAACTTCACTTCACGTATGCACAGTGGATGTTTAGACTCTTTCGAGACAATAGTTGTAACATTGTGTGTGGTGTGTGTGTGTGTGGGTGTGTGTGTGTGTGTGTGTGTGTGTGTGTGTGTGTATGTGTGTGTGTGTGTGTTTGATTGCTGTTTGTTTGTGTATTTGTGAGAATTTTAAAAACCATGTATGGAACTAAAAACCATCACTCGTGCATCAGCCACTTCACATAGCCCTGACTTCTGACCCTTGTAAACCTGAAACCTCTTTGTCTGTAAAACCATAACACTAACCCTGTAAGACCATCAACACCGATCCCCTAAGACCATCACTGTTTGATGACAGCACTTGCTATCCATCAATATGCTTTACGTTAAGTTGCTGACAGGATTAGGTTAAAGAGGCACAGTGTGGCCAGGAGACACAGAGCAGACAATTCCACAGATAGTATCAAACGCACATTAAAGGACAGCCACATCAGTGAGGGTCTTATCTTAAGAGACTCGTTCCACCTGTGGCCTCTTCCCATTCCACCTCCATCTGTATGTCCCCCTCCTCCATGTTCCTCCTCCCTGGCGTGTTCCTGCAAAGCTCCTCTAGGATTCCCAGGATATCTTAGATACACTATCACAAAGCATGGCAGAAAATTAATAAACAAGGGGAAATAAAAGAACAGTGTGCTTAGAGAAGACATAACAAAATAGCTCTGGTTTCTGATGTTCCCATTTGGTTCGAGACAGGTTGTTCGGGATTTCTGAAGCAGAGAAAAAAAAGGTTGAGAGTTAGAGAAAAGAATATTCTAGTTTCTTAAGAGCAGGAACCTGGGAGTCAGGACACCCCCAACAGGTCCCATCATAAATCTGTGTGGTCATGAGATGGTATAAGACAGGAAAAAGATTCTGTAACACAAAATTATGTTCATTTTATTTGCTTATTTCTTGTAAAATCTTGGATACTTGTACCTCTTCTTCCATCTTTACATCCTTCAGATGATCTTTGCTTGAACTTGCACAGCTCATGCCCTTGCACAAGGACATAACATGTGAGGATGTGTCACAACTGGGCATTTCCTCACTTTGAAAGGTCACAACCCAAACATGTAGAAACAGCTTCACATGCATCAAGTAGGTGCATTACTCTCATTTAATTTGGAAAGTTGATTCTCTTCAAATTAATTATAATCTAATAATAAATACAATGTAGAACATACAAGATCATTTAAAAAATATTAAAAGCGTGGTTGAAATTTAAGAAAAGAAAGAAAATATAAATAAAATATATGAAAGAAAACATGTGTGAAGCAAATATTGTTAGTCTGTTGTCATCACCAAGTGAACCATAAACACATAAACAGATAGAAAAAAAAGATAAACCAAAGGTACTTGTGTTTACTCACGGTATTTAATGTTGACTTGAGCCACACTGCTCTACAGCATCACAATATGCCATACAAAGACAGGAGCCGAGTGCAGAGTGACTGAGAATAACCCAGCTCCCCTTGGGACTGCTGCCTGACCCTGGATAGAATAAAAAGAGCTCAGTAGCAAAGTTCACTCTCACCATGACATCACTAGGAAAAGTTTCATACTGATTCAACCATTATCAAAATACCCCAGCAGAATTTTTGCATTGTTCTCCAAGTCTGGGCACAACTCCTCGCCTTGCTTCCTCTTTCTCAATATCATCTGCCGGTGTCTGATTTTTAGACAAACAATAGCTCATACATTTCTCTCTGCTCCATAAAATGTAATTTTCCATTTGCATCACTGCCCTCATCTTAACTAAAACTCAAACATCACTGTGAAAAATATAATCCATAGAGGTGTAAAAGAAAAGACACAGACAACTAATTTTTTAAGCTTTGAGACAGTTAAAAATGAATGAAATTTAACAATATTTAACGTGCTATAATATGAGGCGAAACAATTAGGGGAAGAAACCACAACAGATGATGGTAGTGGTGAAGATGATGACGTGGCGTGTAATGGTCCTGCGAAGGAGGGGGTGGTGCAAACTGGAGCCACGTTAAGCCTCTTAATTGTTTAAGTGACATTTAGGAATGGGAAACACAGCCTGCATCGACAGATAATGTCACTGGGCCTGGAAACACGATCAGTTTAGTTAACCAACCAGGAGTCACACCACTGAGACTGAGTGCTCTGAAGCCACAGGGCGTCTCAGCTCAAGAGATGTTTTACTTAAATATTGTTATCACCCAGAGCACCGTGCCTCGGCTTTCTCCTCTCCCTCTCTCTTTCTGTTTAACTTTCACTCCTCAACCTCACTCATTTGAAAAGCTGTCCCATACCCCACATGCTCATCCTGCTCAGGCACAGGTGGGTATGGATAACCACCTAATGTATACACATCCGTTGCTATAATCTCTCGCTATGAATGGAATGATGCAGAGATAAGGAAAGAGGTTTCAGTCCAGTCGCTAAAACATGGGAAGGAATTTGGAGTGAGTATCAGCAGCTTTGCTCTTGCATAAATGTCCATTTTCTGCCTCTGCATGTGGAAACAATTGTCCATTTTTTGTTATGATTTTACTATATTATGACCAGGCAGTTTGATTATGCAGGGGAGGACTCTAGAAAATAGTAGCTGGGCAACTGTTCTTCTACACCTCGTCCATAGAGAATGTATGTAACGAAGCAGAAATCACGCAGTTGTCATGATTTCGCAATTACATAGCAGCTGGAAAAAGTTCAGTCTCTGCTGTTGAATTTTTATAACAGTTAGGAAAAGATACGATCACAGACAGCAATCAGTGCCCAGCATTCCTCAGCAGTGACATCTTCTCACCTGCCTCGCCCTCCTGCCTGCCAAGTTTCAGTTTTGATCCTGATGGATCTAATGAGGAGGAATCAAGTGCCATTACCGCACAGCAATCAGCAGACAATGAGAAGCACACTTTTATTTCAACGACCTGACTCAGCTGGAAAGTGTCAAAACATCAATTTGGCTCAATTTTCTCCCTCCTTCTGTCAATTTTAGGACTTGGGCCAACGATGTTTTGCATTGGGCTTGTCACTAGCTATACATGCATATCAATTTTCATTGTGAGAACATAAAGTTTAAATATAGTTATTACTCCAATTAACAGCAGTATTTTGAATACGGTAAAATAGTTGACTTGTGGCTAATTGCCCCCACCCCAGCTACTACTAAAGACACACTAGTCTACAACTAAAGACACACTGGTCTGCACAAACTATATATATTTAAAAGTTATGATCATTTGTTTAATAAAATATATAATAATTTAAATATAATAAATCAGATAGGTGTAAAATCACTGCAGTGTGTCTGAAAATATTTCTGTAAATTTCTTTAATAATATTCCTGTGATATTATTCCTGAAAACAAACCGTTAATCCTATTTGCTAAGATATTGCTAAGAATCATAAATACCAAAATATAGTAACTAGAGTCTGTCTCTCTTATATACACACAAATAACATAGACAATCAAATTACGAAACTGCACAAATCCTTCATCCCACAAATAGATTAACAAGAGAACCTACTTATTATTTGAGGTCTGACCTTTCTTGTTTTCATCATCAATTAGTACCAAAATTATATACAATCATAAATAGCAGAATAAAGTAAGACACATTGCTAACATAACTCTCTATATATAACTATAAACTAATACAAACAAGACACACACAGGTGGGGGAGTGCAGGACGTTCCTGTTCTGTTCACTCATTGGTCCTCGGTGGACCAGCTTCAACAGTGGTCGACTCATATATTCTGATGATTGAAATGAGTCAAAATATTTAAAGTAGTGTTTTGATTTATTTATGTCTATGCTCTGTTTTTAATAGATTCACATGGAACAAAGCAACACCAGACTATGAGACTATCCAAATCTTTTCCAACTTTACGCATAATTTTATCAACGAAAGTAATGAACCACACAGACAAACTGGGGCTTGTCTGAAAGAATTATTCTTTAGATTAACTGAGAGTAAACCTCATGTCAGTTGTTCAAACCACTGAGGAGTAATGACGCTCTAAAGACAATGATATAATGATAATAATAATAATAATATAGGACATATATACACACATATATTTTGTATCTAAATCCGCCATTGCACAGTGGTCTTACATCATAATACATTTCATGATAATAGTCTCGCCAGGCATAAGAGACAGAGTCGTACATTATAACATCTTCAACCTGCAACTTTAATCAATTCAAATAACAAGAAGCAGCATCATTGATGCTCTGTTCAATTTATATAATCACATAAGCTCTTTAAAACTAAAATGGTTAAGATTTACTGTGGGACATGATGGAGAGATTTGTCTGTATCAGACTCAGTGACCCACTGTCACCTCACGATTTCTTGTCTTTCTTCATCACTCACGTCATCAGCTGGGACTAAACTATTTAAAACCATTAGAGGCATTGTGTTGTTTAAGTCGAAGAAAAAAGGTCCAATCCAGTAATATGATAATCCATTACAAAATGCTCTTCATATCACATTAGTGATCACATCAGTTGTCTTCAATGTTTTATGTTTTAATTAACAGTAATCAAAGCACTGTGACTTCATTCATGCTCACACAACACATTTACATTATCATGACTTTAGGGTGTCCCCACACTAGACATTCTTGGCTCCCCTCATGGGGAATATCAGGGTCTGGGCGTCCTATAATGGAATGTGGATCAAAAGGATACCACATCCTCGACCATCCTGGAATGTTGGGAATGAAGGGAATGAAATGAGTATTTAAGCCAGGATGAATAAAATATTTGTAGGGATCTGTAGGGAGTTAGAAGAAGGACTTGTTTGGAGAAAAACAAGGGTGTAGGTTGTACAAGAGAAAATATCATCCTTAACTAGTAAGAAGCTTCAGAAGACAGTGCCCTTTGGATATGATGAAAAGAAAATCATCTATAAATGTAAAAATGTTGGTTAAGGAGGCTTTGCCCTTTGCACATTTCTGAGGCTCAGCTGTTCCTCCCTGATTGAACAAACTTTACAACATTTAGCCATCTGAGACAAAATGTGAAACATCTAAGTTATTAGATGCATCACATCATGTTTGGTCCACTTTAAACTGTGTCACATGGTCTGCACAATCCAAAACAAGAGTAGGCCCTATATTAGACCTGTAGTTGAGATTGTTTGTAATGTGTCAAATAATGGCAAGCTCAATGCATTTTCTTGGCTCAAATAGATGTACTGTAGTAGCAGAGCTTATCATCCCCAAAAACACTGACAGGATATCTAACAGCTACCTGTTTACATCCCGTATTAAATAGAGGAAAGAATGAGAAAAAGGGGAGGCCAAGATATGAAGGATGGCAATGGATCCAAAAAAAACCTTGACATCCAGTAAAGGGAGTGTGTTCTAAAGCAGGACAAGGTCGCTCTCTGGTGGCTGTAACAGGTCTTCCTCTCCCCGGTGAGCGCTTACTCACGTCGATTGGTGTAATTAATTCGACACATTCAACAGAAAGTAAAATACAGAGACAGAGGCAGCTGCTGAAGACAAACAATAACAAAGTAAAATGAAAAGAACCGGCGTTAGCGTTAGCTCTATGAAAAAGAATGTTCTAGTCATGTTAACAGCGTCCGTTGTCAAGGCAACACCATACGAATCTGAGATAGGCTTAAGAAAAACAAGAGTGCTCACTTTGTTGTCATTTCTTGCAACCGGAACAAAGCGGCAAAACCAGACGCTCATTGGCTATTAGTGCGCACACCTGTCCCTGATTGGCCCGTGAACGCCTACAAACTTGCTACTTGTTTGCGAAGACGTGAGAGTTCCACGGTTTTTGTAGGCTAACAACAACCAAAGAAGGAGTAAACATGGCACAAGAGAAATCCGCGTTTGAACAAACTTTTTCTTTTAATCCTCTTCCCTCAAAGACATTCTCTTTCCTACAGGACAAAGGCGCTTTGGCAGTGTTCATGAAATGGTGAAGATATTTAGCTAACCAGAAAACTTAAAAAAAAAAAAAAAAATTAATTTCACGAGTTATCACCTTCCTCTTTAGCGTAGCTGCTAGCTGTACATTTACTTGTCCTGGATGTGTGTGTTAATTTCAGGTCCATGCTGGGGAGGATTTCAGCTCAGTCTTACAGCTTTGACCAGAGCTTTTACCCTTACAACAGTGAAAGGTTTGCTCTGGTAAGACCCACCACAATAAGATAGGGTACTACTCTCACAAATAATCTGAAATTATAGTAGTGAATGAGCACTGACTATTAGGACAGGCTGGATAAATGAAAATTACCCTTAATCATGGACTGTCTTATTGTAATGGATGTACAACTGGTAATTACTTAGTAAAGAAAAAGTAAATTAAGCCTAATTAAATTAGCTTACTAAATGTGGAATTTGCTGCTTTTCTTTGTCATATATGATTTATTAAATATTTTTGAGTTTTGGATTTGCAGATTTTTCACTATTTTTGACATGTCATAAACTAAAAAAGAAAGAAAGAAAACTAAAGACAGCTTAATCAATTAGGAAAATAGTTGCAACACTAACCTGACACAAATTACTTTGTCTCTGAGGTCCAAAACAGATTTAATCATTTTCAGTACTGAAAAAACACATTGAACAGTGATGCTGAAATAGATTGAGTTCATCAGTGTCACAAAAAACAAAAACAATTGCAGGTTGTCTGTTTTAATAAAATGCATTCCGTGTTTATAATCACATTTGAATGCTCTTGATTTCACTCTGTATGATCAGTCTTTCTTCAGAGACCCTGATGTGGCTGCCAATCTGAAAAAGATGGAGGCCGGAGTCTGGGTGCCTCTTGGTATGTAATATCCCCAAGAAAGCCTTTCATCACTGATCATAGGAAATTGGTCTCATCTGCTGGACAATATTTGCTGTCAGATCTCTGTGGAATGTTTTTGAGTTTTGTGTTCATAGACAAGCCAGTAGTGTCTGTCGATGTGGAGGTGGTGCCTTGTACTAAAGTTTCCATGGAGCTGTTTGACCCAATCTACTCTTGTGGCATCCTGAGGGCCTCTGGACATATTGTTAAATGCTTTCATGACGTCTACCCCGACTATGATGAACTCAGACAGGTGACTCTCTCCGTCTGCTTCCATCTGTCTGTCTTGTCTGTATCTATGTGTTTTGACATGAGGTCAGTGTACGTCTTCCTCTGTTCCTCCAGATGCTGCAGGAAGAGGACAGTGAGCACTACTACGTGGTTGGGAGAGAGGAGCGAGGAGAGTTTCTGTTTCGCCTCTTCAAGCACCTGTGTCTCGGAGGAGAGCTCTGTCAGTATGAAGACACCATTGATCCTTACATCAACACTACTAAACGAGTGTACAAAGATCTGATCAGGTGAGCAGAATCAGGCCATGCTTGATGCTATTCTGTCCAAATATATAGTCAAATCAGGTTTCCCTACATCTCCATGTATACACACATATCCTGTCTGTGTAATTTTAAAATGGTCTTGTAATTTTATGCTTTATTCTGTAGTGTTCAAAAGGATCGAGACACAGAGAAGATCAGTGTTGTCTCCACGGTGCTTAAAATCAGTGCCTATGTAAGTTACTTGTTGAGACTTTATGTCAGCTGTATATATGAAAGAGTGTCTATCACAACATAATTTTATTGAATCTCACCTCTAACTGGAATGGGAATAATCATGACTGCACTGCTCTGTTTGAAGATATTACATTAAAAATTTAAGCTTAAATTGCGTTTTTCAGTTTAAATCTTACAACCATTATCAATAATCTGCAAACCATAGCTGTTGCTTCCCATAACTTCAACAAACACTATTGTTTATCCCTTGAAGGATGAGTCAGGACGATGTTACCCAGGGAGACGAGAGGAGGAGCAGACGTTTGCCTATTTAATTATCGACCCCTTCAAGCGACATGTGACTTTGTTCTACCACTTCTACGGTGTTGGAAACTTCACGTCGTGACAGTGAAGAACCGGAAATGGTCCTGTGGGCTGAATCGGACCAGGGTGCAAAAGGGAATAATTTTCTGCTATTGAAGTGTCACAATAAAATGTACCAGTCTTCATTCACAAATGATTTACCTTACATGTTAACTATTTTTAAAACATCAGTTCCATGGTAATGTTCGTCGAATTTGAATTAAACTTAAGATTTTTTTGCCATCCAATTTCACCCTCTGTTATCCTGTAAATATAAACCCTTACACAGTTTTATATAGAACAGTTCAGTTTAAAGAAAAGAGAACAGGCAACATACAGTCCAAAGAGCTTTATTGAAACAAATAAATTAATAAGTTAGTCAAGTGAGCTAATTTTATCCTCAGCAGATACACATTTTTGTATCTCTTTTAAAGATCAAATAGAGGTGTGCATTAGATTAGAAAATAAGATAAGTGCCATATGTCATCAACCAGTAGCTACATCAATCGGAATTGGAAGACTTTGTTAGGTTAGCATTTTGCTTATTGCTTTGATCAGTTTTCATTTTAACAACAGTTCCAATACCTTAGAGAGCAGTTAAAGGGCAACGAGCTGGAATGTCAAATGGCAGCAAGTCAGTGAACGATGGATGGTAAGGACGTCATGAAGAAGAACAGAGTGAAGAAGAGAAAAGAGAACGTGCAGATTGAGTCATGCATAGCATTCAGTCAGTTAGACAATCAGTTACTGTTTTTCATACTTGGTTTCCTAGACTAGTGCCCCCTAGTGGCCTCAGAGGTAGTTGTGTGGAAGCCATTCTGGTCTAAGTGACATGCTTATGAAAGGACACATGCCTGCAGAGTTTCCTGTGGCGATACAAATGTCCATGCCTCCAGTCTCCAAATCTGACAGGTGTTAAAATACAGTAAGGGCGTCGACACGAAGAGGTCCTGGTAGGGTTACAATGATATGCTGAATATACATTAATATTCTCAGAAAATATCAAAGGATGCAACAGTCATAAAAGACTAACACCCCTAAAAACTATGTGTTCATAACAATTTTGATAGAGTTTCTTCAGTTAGATCAACATTTTTGCAAAAAGAGCTAATGGCTATTCTCATGTGATATTTCTATCAAACACTGTTGTCTTTAAAGCAGCATTAATATTTAAGTTTGAGATAGAAAGCCGCACCGTATCAGTTACAGAACGAGGACATAGAAGGCACAGGTCATTTCCTTTCATGACTTGACTCAAGACTTCACAGAAGACAACCTTAATTTTTTTTTCTAATACTGGGGCCACTACTAACAACAACATGCAATACAGTGGTCTCACATACATTTTCATGAAGCTCAACATTCCAGGTGACAATGATGTGACAGTACTGTTCAGAGTAATAACGCCTCTAATAACGAGACATCTCTGTTATAATTTAAGTCAAACAATAAAGCTACCTAGCATTTCTCTTTGAAATGAATGCAAAGATTTTACAATGCCAACAGCAAGCTCGAAGTGCCATTTTATTCCTCATGGCAGCGATCTAAAATAAATAGATCTAAAGAGACCGACAAATGAAGTACTGTACATTCACTGTTTGAAGTCTAGGCTTGGCTTGAATGGAGAAGTGGAGCACCTGAGTCAACTGGCTTGACTGAACCAAATAAATGAATCACTTGCAGGGACAGACGAACTGTTTTCACTAGCCAAATACAGTATGATGAATGTTTTCTTAGTTGAAGCTGGCAGCAATTATCTGATGACATTAAAAAAATATGAGCTTAAAATACAAATGAGCTCTGCGAGTCGTGTGCGTGTCAACCTGATCAGCTGTGTATAGTTACAGTTGTGTCATCCATGATTTAGCTTGACAAAAATGCTACATTTATTTAAAGATCATATCTAACTGAATTAAATATATTAACTTAAACCCTACATTCACTTTAACAACCAAAGAAAAAATCATTACAAAAACATAGAAATTTGCTGTTATAGGTTACACAAAATCGAGTACATCAACATAGTTACAGTAAAGAAATTAAAACAAAATGATAAAGTTACACATGACAAAAATGTGTTATATTTATCAAGTGCCAATGTATTTAAGTAAAGTAATTGCTTTCATTGTGTGTATGTGTGTGTGCCTTTGTGCACTCTCCAGTTTTGTCCATAAGCACGGAGCCTTTACTGTGCAACAAACATGTCCAAGAAAGAACCAGAAAAGACAGACAAGAGTAAAGTGGACTGGCATTGACAGTCAGTGTGTAACACCTATAAGTGATGACTGAAGCCCAACCCTGCACACTGTCTGTCTGTAGTGAAGCTGTAAGGCCGGAACCATTTCCTAAGACACGTGCATTCATGAGGATAATGGCCTGGAATTCATGCGCTGGACCTGGACACCTTACAGGTTGTTCGTTGTTTAAAACTGCACCAAACTGGCCAAAAAGTCTCTGCAAGTGCATGTACCATGTGATGACTGTAAGAGCGACAAGTATCCTGCTGTAAGAAAGGTTGTGAAGTATTACTGACTGCCTGAACCAGCTGACGTGGTAAACCTGACCTGAGGCTTGATGTGAGTTACGAGGAGAAGTGCAGAAAATGAATATCTAAAAGAAATGTCTAAATTCTGAGGATCAGTGAGGTTTTATCTACAGGACTCGTCTGAGCATCATGCATGTTTGGAGGATGGGCTGCAAGACAGAGTTTTAAAGATCATGTTAAGAACATAAATTCTAGTTACTAGAATACTCAAATAGCCTTTCAAACGCTGCAAAGGAGGGATTTTAGACCTGTGATAGGACATTTTGGCTCTGTTAAATCCTAAACAAGTGGGAACATTCCTCACTTGAATGCCAGCCAAACAGGGAATAATGTCTTGTTTTTTTGCAAGTGGGCCTGTTGGAGAAAGAACCTCTGAGAGAAGGAAAGGAGATCAAAACAAACAACAATGTACAGTACACATCAGTCACATTCTTCCAGCTCTGTTTTCATGTGACAGGTTTGGGCGATTAAAGCAGGATTTACACATTTAGAGCTCCCTGGTTTGGGTGGGAAGTTGTACCGTTTGTTTTGGTGAGGTCAGCCCAGTCTGGTGTGGTCAATGGTGTGAATGCAATATCTGCAGATGGTACCCATTACATTCATCACAGTATCATAGTATTGTGATGCCATCCTAAGGTACTGAACAAACGAGTGGCATGGCACGTGCAGCACTGTCAACTGAGTCAGAACACTCTCGGGGGGGGGGGGGTCTCCAAAGATTTGTGAAACCTCAAAGCTCACAGTATCTGATTATCTAAAGGTGAAGCTTCAAAGTAGGCATAGATATAAAGCATGAGGTGAGTGGGTGAAAGTGGTTCAGTAGTCAAGTAATAGTTGTTCATGTGTCCTCTCTTTATCTCCATCCTAATCTGGTGGGTTGAGAGGGGGGGGGGGTTCCTGTGAGCAGCTTTGGCTGAGGCTCCTTGTCTGGTGGAGCCATCTGGTGGCCTCTGTCTGAATCAGCTGTGGAGAGACATTCACTCGAAGAAAATGGGGGTGAGGATGCTGTTTTGAGATGGGTTGCAGACAAAAAATGAAATGAAGGGAAGAGGAGACATGTAGTTCTGGCTGCTCGGAGTGAGGGCTCAGCTGACGGAAGACGTACTGCGAAGGGTTTCTGTCTGTGTTCGAACGACCCCCAGATTGCTCAACTCACTGTCATTCCAAGTTGCCACTTTCGGACTGGGAGATGTTGAGCGTGTTAGCAGAGGGGAAGAGGTCTCTTTGGTCCGTAGGGCTGTGGTAGTCAGATGTCAGGTCGGGCTCCAGGAGGGAGGACAGGGTAAAGTGGGATGAACCTTTCTTTAGGCACTGGGAGTAGAAATTGAGCAGGAGGTCCAGCTTGTTCTCTATGGACTGTACCTAAGGAAACACACACAAGTGGCAAGTTTTTTTCACATTTTGTTTTTGCCAAATCCTGGCTACGTTAATGCAGAGGGGGGGTGTCCTGCAGGGAGTTTCTTTCATTACTGTTTCTGATAAGATGGACGATGACACTGGGGCTAAATGGGTATTTACTAATGTATTGAGTGCTGGTAACACAATACCTTATTATTTCTTAGCATTCAAAAACAACCCCAAAGCCTCTTGGGAGCTGTAGTAAAGACTGACCGATGACAGAAAACCCATTGACTAAGTGGAACAGGGACTGCAGCTGCTAAATTACATCATTTCCTGCTCTCAGTTTATTGCACTTCCCGTACTTTTTATGGCAGCTTTTCTTTTATAATCCACCAAAGTGAGTAAGAGCGATCCATTGAGATTTTCTGACTGATGTAAATGATTACACAGAAAACACTGTTTTGTTACCTGTTTCTCCACCTTGACTACACGTCCCATCATGCTTAGCTCATCCAGTGGGTCCAGTTCTGGTGGTGTCTTCTCTCCTTTTTCAGGGCGTGCCTTCTTATCGGGCTGAACTGTTCCTCGTCCAATTATCTGGTCCACCCTTTCACACAAATACAATAAAATTATAATGAATACATATCTAATAAACTTGAGGAAGACAAAAGCTTGGCATTCTTTTTATATTCAGCGAATAAGAACACTTATATGCTTTTTTGCCACGAACTAGATGAGGAGAGCCATAGGAACTGCGTCCCCCTGCTTCCAGTTTCTATCCTAAGCTAAGCTAACCAGCTGCTAGTGGCAGCTTCATATTTACAGTTCAGACACGACCTGGCAAGGAAGTAAATATCTTTAAAAGAAGCAGCAGCACAAAGAGCAAAAACAAATCATGGCATGAGCACACAAAGGAATCTTTATCTCCAGTTTAAAAAAAAAAAAATCTCATTCAGTTATGAAGCAACAAACCAGTAGGAATTAAATGTGTGAAACCCACCGCATCTGCAGACTCTTGATACGGCCCAGCATGTCCAGGTGTCCAGCAGAGTACTGCTCTATGACGTCCTTCACATCATACGGACGCAGCGTCTCCTTAAACTTCCTCTTGGCCACAAGGAACTTTAAGATCCTAAAAAAGGCATCAAAAACAAAAAGCCCAGAATGTTATCGCTCCTCTGGGTGCCTTTAAAGAGCCCCACACCGCACAACCACATATATATGGACATACAGTAAACCTTTGGAAAAATGCAGGGGCAGGACAGCCATCAGAAACGATGCAGCCCACCCTGAGAATAACAAGATTAATTACAGTCAGTGACCTTATCATTCACAAACAGCTTCATAAAGAGAGCAGAGCACCCCCTTACTAAACCATATGGATATAATGTGATGATGACAACATCTTCCAGAGACATTTGCTTATCAGTACTTGCTGTTTCAGCAATTAGCACACATCCACAGATAGGAATAACACACACACACACGCACACACACACACACACACACACACACACACACACACACACACACCTCTACAGCCATGTTGGAGCCACTGGTGGACCACAGCTGCTCCCACTCCCAGTGCACACCCAGCTCATCATCACCACCCACGTCCCACTGTGGGGGGAATCACACCGAGGAATGTTGACCCAGCACTACTCTGCTCGCCGAACACATCACTGACAACATCCTCAGCCAGAGTCGCTCTGGTTGGAACGTCACGCTGGAGGGAGTGGAGGATGTGCAAGAAACAGTGGGAAGAAAGCGGAGGAAAGTTTAAGTGTGTGTGTATGTGTGTGTCTGGAAGTGCCTGGCTCTCTGTGTTAGGTGGGTCATTCAATTCCCTTCTTATCACTTATGCGATAGGCAGCTCAGAGATGCTGGCTCCGCAGGACTGAAAAAACACCAAATGTAAGCGAGACAAAATAAAGACACTCAAGCTGTCATCTCATCATGTGATGGATTGCACTACAAGTCAAACTGGGAGAGACGAAGGAGTGAGGAGGAACAGGGGAGGGAGGAAGGGCAAGGAAGGAGATCTTTATTTTATTTTATTTTTTTTTTTTCACGAGGAAATCCTATCTCTCACACCCAGATGACTAAGTCCACTATAATACTCCCAGTTGCCTTCACAGGAGGAAGAAAAGAAATCACATCAAAGGTCTTGAAACTCTCAGCTGTTTCAAGAAAACATCACATACACACACATACACACACACACTAGAAATATAATGCCACGAATGCATGCATGAGTACAACTACACACTCTCGGTCAGAAGTACGTACACACTACAGTAACACAACCACGAAAAGGGCTAAGCAGGAGCACGGGAAATCTGAACTTGTGAGAGAGGGGTCATTTTCTGAAATAACCACTGTAACCTTTGTCCAGGCCTGCAGCGCTTGCATTTACCGCAGCCACATACAGCACACAGTCTTGTGTATTGACCGGTGCTGCAACAATGAAGAGGAGAAGGTGCGAGCGAAGGAGAAGAGGAGTGAGAGGAGGAGGAGTGGTGGTCCACAGCTGGTGCCGTAGCAGCCGTCAGCGCACTCTTCCCCCTCACGCAGCACTCCTGTTTCTTGATGACTCCTGCATTTGGGGTATTTTTGCAGGCGGTCTTTTTTCTTATTTTGCAGGTAGATGCAGATTTTTTTGCCAGGGTGGGTCTCAGGTGAGGGTAAAAGAAAAGGCTGGGGAAATGGGAGAAGGAGGGGGTGGGGACTTTTGATTTGGATCCTCCGAGGGTTTCTTCAAAATGCTGACTCTCTCTCTCAGTCGATGAAATGGCTTTCTTAATACGTGGTTAGATCCGAGTGTGGGCCCCTCTCTGCCCCCCAGAAAATTTCCAGCTACGGCGCAACAGTCACCAGCAGTGGTACAGTACAGCTGGCACTGCTCGCTGAAAGATATCATACCTTCCTAATGTTGGGAAGTTGAGATGTAAAAACACAGCGATGATTGGAGGGACAGGAAGTGTCATCTGTGTAATAAAATGCTTGCATAGACAGAGCAAATGTTTTTGCAATTCAGCAAAGGTGGATTCCTGACATTCTCAAATGGCAAGGTTTTATCTGTGACTTAAAAATGACACGCATCCTAGGTGGGCCAAGTAGGTTGAGACACTGCAGGGGCAAGTCTGGATCATCGTCAGATAAGACTACCTACCTGCTGTGAAGTGAACTAAATCTAATGCACACGCTACAGTACGTGTATTCAGTCATTCTTAAGGAGAAATATACTGCGTTAACATTATATGAGTTTAAAAATATTATAGCTGAAACGCTACAAAAACTGATGACGATGACAAAAGATCAAATGGTTATAAATAGTAGGTATGTCCAAACTATTTATTTAATAAAGTGGGCACTTCATCTGAGACTGCAAACATGCAGAAATTTGCAGAAGCAGTATTGGATTTGTGTGTGTGTGTGAACAGTCACAGCAGAGACAGTGCAAAAATTATCACACCTTGTTTCCCCATTCTCTTCCTCTTCTCCTCTTGCTCCCTCTACCTCTCCCTCCGTACATCAACAGAGCACCAGACGCATTTATTCAGGCAGCCAGGCACTGATAAACCACACGCATCTCTCTAAAGTGAAGTCTCAGCACTACGGCCTGCTGCAAAATTCTGTTTCACAGACATCAATCATGAACCTTACAAAGACGCTGCATGAGTATGTGTGCGTGTTAACACAGTGAAGCACCTGCTCTTTACACACCAGCACTATCTATAGGAACTCCCTCTCTTTTACTGTCCGCAGCACAGAGCCGCTGAGGTCAGAGCTATATGCTGAGTCAAGTGCAAACCCGAGGAGAGATCACATAATACCCTATCAGCAGCCTAACAATATCAAACAATAATACATGCTGAACTGAAAATATCCACCTGCTGTATGTCTACGAAGGAGAAACCTTGGGGTAAGTGTTAACAAAGCACTTGGTTCAGACAGCTGACTTGCGTTACTAACATCACAATGTGCTCATTTGTAAAATGGAAAACAGGAAGATAAATGGATGGACTGCGTTTATATAGTGCTTTTACCCAGAGTGCTTTACAATTTGCCTCTCAATCACTCAAGCACACATTGATAGCAGCAGAGCCTTGGTTAACCTTACGGAGCAAATTGGGGTTCAGTGTCTTGGATACTTCAACATGTGGACAACAGGAGCTGGGCCACCGGAGACACGGATGACTGCAGCTTAACATTCATTATGTAAAAAACAAATCTGAATGATGTTACATGAATCACTAAACTGTACTGACAATACACAAATTCATGTCTGTACATCGATAATGTAATTTTAGTGTTTACAATCAGTGCAGCTGAAAGAATCACGGCAGCTTTAATAAAAAAGAATGATCAGGGATGGACATGAAACTTTATTCTGGGTCTCCAGAGTCCTATAAAATATTTTGGGACCATTTTAACGGGGCAGTTGAATTTCAACATCCCTAACGTTGCCCCATACCCACACTATATCCTACCTTCTTCACCATTCAAAAGGTGCACAGAGTGCATATGGGACTACACAGACAGCGTCACGCTATCATGAGAGAACCTGTGAGGGCATGTCGCTGTCACACAGGACCAAAAAGAGAGTCGTTATAATCCACTCTCATCAGACCCCCCTGGAGACCAGCCTGGCCCCAACACCAGATGTTTGCAAGCAGTTGTAGTTTTTTCTGCTACCATCAGTGAAAAACTCTACGCTGTTACTCTGTGTGTAATTCTGTAACTGTGTCAGGTTAAGGGTATCTAGGTGTACGTGTCTATTGTTGGGATATCTTCTGTGGGATATTTCTACCTTTAAACACAGAAGGTTGCGCAGTTTTGCATTTTGCACGTTATAATTAATTCCTAATTTTAATAATCATGGTATAGATTTGACAACAGTATTTGACAGTATTTCTTCACAGGCTCACACTCTTTGTTCACAGGATATCTGCCACTGACATACTACAGGAACGATGAATAAAAGAAAGAGATGACACAGTGACAGCGATCAAAATCAATGCTCTTAATCAGTTGTTATTACATTTGTCCCAGTCTAAGCTGTATATCATACTTTACTGTGATCTTTCATCTCTACGGTATTCCTGAGCGCATTTGCTCGCGTGGCCTCTGATAGGGAACTCTATCACGCCACCTTAAACGATCAGGCTGAATGAGCTGGGCTTGCTGAGCGACAAGGTCAGACAGGGGAACTAACCCTGCCTGCAGGAAGGCTCAGTTACTTCTCCTAAGTGGACATTCGTACTCCGTCAGTTGAATCTGCACACGCATGCACCTAAATGGGGGAGCAGCATGTTCACCTATTAATGCAGGCTATAAATATCATGAGAATGCCTATCGTCTGAATACACATGCATGGGTTGTTTGTGTGATCAAAGTGACCTTATTCCACTGGTGACCAGCAGCACAACAGCTCTGTGCCTAGCTCATATGAATCATATATTTTTTTATGTAGTTTTATTGCAAAAGGCTTATTGGGCATGTGTGAGTCCATATACCCAAAAAAGGGCTGATGTAATAACTTTCCAGGGCGATACTTCTCACTTTCCTCAGTTTTTCTCATAAAAGCTGAGAAATTTAACACATAAAATACAAAATTCCCAAAGTACAGTTGTGTATATTTTGTATATTGTATATGATTGGGGTTGTGCAAAGGTTGAACTGTACAGGAAATCATGTTCTTGCGTTACAATACAAGAGGATCCATCACCCAAAAAACAAATTTCAGCAGGTTTGATCTAGTTCTACAAAGACAGAACTGCACATTGTATCACTTATTCCTTTTTGTTTGGTGATCAGTTGGAAAAGAAAGTTTTTGTTGTTAGTGCAATGGCTCACCTGACAGCTCGTATAAGTGTCTTCACTGCTGGGATTACCTCCTCCATGGCCACGTCATAATATGGTTTGTCTTCTACACTGTCCTCCCCGACTCCCTCCACTGGACCAAGGTAGAGGGAAGAGATTCAGAGACAAAATTTAAATTAAAAGATTCTTGTGAATGTTAATGAAAAGTGTTCGTGTGTGTGTGTGTGTGTGTGTGTGTGTGTGTTGCCCACCATCAGCAGGAGGTCGTGGTTTGAGGCGAAGCGAGGTGCGGAAGCGCGTGCGGTCGTTAAAGCTCCAGCTCTTCTGGACCTTCCCCGGGCTGGTCATCTCGGGGACGTTCTCCTGGCTGGGAGAGCGTCTGACACCGGGGCCCGGGGGCAGCGGTGATGCCTTGTTCCGAATGGTTTGGGACGATCGGGAATTGTTCATCCTGATCCGATCCCGGAAACCCATTTTACTGCTGACAGTGAAGATAAAAGAGTCAAACTTCTGTAAGCAGAGTATTCTGTTCGGATCATGAAAGGCACTGAGTTTTTGTCAATGATCACAATGTCCATGCGTTTGACCTTAATGGAAAACTAAACTGTGTTATCCCGGGAGTTTAGGGATGCAGCAGAAGGGCAGCCTGAGCTTGTTAGAAAAAAAGTTTGTTAGTAAAAGTGAAATAACACAAAAAATATGGCCTATGATTTTTTTTTTATAACAGACAGAAACTCATCAACAAACAGACAAAACAGGGAAACAAACAGACATTTACATTTTGTCTCCCTGAAAGAGAGACGAGCTGATTTATCATGGAGGCAGTTTGACCTGAGGGACCGCTCAATACAGCCATGAACTGATTCTGCTCATTTAATGTGCCTATCATAGCACCTGATTCAGCAATATCAGACTGAAACCTGATTCAAGACTTGCAGTTGTGCTGGGACGGCGGAAAATGCTCCACCTACCATCAGACCAAAGACACACATCCTTAATCCCTTCAACAGAGAGAATAAGCATCAAAATATTGGCTTCAAAGTGCAGCCCTACAAAAGGTGTCTCATAAGGTACTCTACAACACTCACTACAACCCGATAGGTAACGTCATCTATTTACAGGAGAAAAGCTATTTGATGGCCATTCTCGCCAACAGATTGACCCCTGACGCTGCTGTTGTAGCATGCTCTGGAGACCACTCCTTCTCTGCAGCCACTTACATGTTACACACTGTCACGGATCCATAAGGAAATGCAAACGTCATGCACCACAGAGCAATTCCAGCCCAGTCGTTTACTCCTGCATCTTTACGATGATATATACTCTTCGTTGTGCGTGTGTTATAGCAAAGCCATTTGAATTAAAATTTAAATAGTTAAGGGATGTTAGTGGACACAGCATTTCATACGAGCAAGCTGAAATGTTTCAGGTAGACTGGAGTAAATGGGGGAAGATCGAGTGAACGACCTTTGCATGCTGTAGGGAAAGGAAGTAAATGATTTGGATGCATTCGGGACCATAAAATTTCACTGACTCTTTCAAAAAACATTGAAAAATATGCACATGCAGACAAAAGCATTCGCCCTTAAAAACCTTTTTAAAAATGCAGCACAAACATACTGGTTTGTTAGAAAGGTTCATATGAGTAATATGAAATATAAAAGCATGCTGAATCATTTAAACCTTCTTTTCAAGAAGAGTCAAAAACAACCAAACAACTGAATTGAAAACATGAAGCAAGTCTACAGGGAGGGAAGGGAGATTCCCTTGACTTCAACGATTTCAATTTGTGAAAGGTCGTTGCTTATTTTTGAGTGAATATATAGTTTCCTCGTTTCATCAGAGACATTTGATGAAAGGAAAACACATGTATCGATCTTGTCACAGTCATAATACATCAAGGACTTCTGTCGTGTTTTCAACACATGGTTTATCATGACCTTCAAGCCAAAGCAACCAAACTCAGTCCCAGTTTCTCCAGTGCTCACAATAAAGACCAAGCTGGAGAAACACTCTCTTAGTGAAACAGAACACAACATGTCTTCACAGTAAATGATGCACTCAAGCATTTGAGGACCAGAGTACAGTGCCTATCATCATTGAAAATAAGATACGTTTCATGGCATCTGCTTCTACTGGCAATTTTAATTGAGCTAATTCTTCTTTCTGAAACTCACAAACTGTGAGAAGTTTGATTTTTTAACAATAACGCTAAACTTTTATCAAGCCACTGCACTGGCCCACAAATTTTGGAGCGTTTCAGGCAAAGTTAGTGCATAAGTGAGGAAAGGGATGTGTGCATCATAAGAGGAGCAAGAGTGGTGTGTGTTATCGAATGGTGAAGTTTTAGCGTGCCCCGTGCACAGGCTCGTTGCCGTGGATACCTCTGCTTGCGGCCAGCGTGAATCCTGAAGAGACCCCGCTTTTTAGAGAGGAGTTGACTGGGGAGACACACAAGGCAGAGGGAGAGAGGGTGAGGGGAGGAGAGGAGTGGAGGGGGAGCGAGGGGGGGTGAAGGAGGATGAGAAGTTCTGGGACAAAACCTGGGTACACTGTGAACCCGTGAGGATAAAAGGCAGCAAAGGAAAAACCAGAGAAAGAGGGTGAGGTGTGACATCTCAATAATCCAAATAGCCCTTTCCGTTCCTGCTCTCGTTCCCTTGTCTAAAACCACAAAATAAACTTCTGAGAGGCAGGTTTGGATTATGGAGACACGCTCAGTGAGGAGTGGGTGGGGAAGGATCATGCAACAGTAGTGGGCTATAATGTTTCACCCGAGTATATTCATCAAGACAGCCCATTAAACAACATGGTGTTAGAGCGGCAAACCTCAACTCGAAGACATCTCCACCAGCAGAAGTTGTATTACTCAGATACACCAATGTGCTTCTCTCATCTAATGCATGCACAAGTCCAACATACACCATTTACACAATCAGCCCTTTGTTACCTTGGCGCTTGTTAAAGGTTTTTGCAAAACAAAGTTATGAGCCTAATGCAGCAAATTCACCCTAATTACGAATATCCTCAAACCAACAAGCACAGCTCATGACTAGAAGAACAAACCTGCATGGACCTTCTGCCTTCCTGAGAACAGATGAAGGATGGAGGATGGATGGCATGGAAAAGACACAAAGGAAAGAAACGGAAAGAAAGAGGAAGACAGGAAGAGGAAACTGATGAGTGAATAGCGGGAGGCGGTGGAGATGGCAAGAGTATGAGCTAAGCAGACAAAGATGCTGAAAAGCAGGGGTTCCTGTAACACAGTGGTCTCAGATCGGACATTAGTGAAATATTGTTAAACACATAACACGTCCATGCAGAAAGCTCCGGAAGCAGTCAGCCTTGATTTTGTGTGTGTGTGTGTGTGTGTGTGTGTGTGTGTGTGTGTGTGTGTGTGTGTGTGTGCGTGTGTGCGTGTGTTTGTGTGCGTGTACACCTGTTGAATGTACTCTTCTTTATGTCCCCACTGTGTGTGAGTGTAGGTAGACTTTTGGCCACCTGTCTGGGTGCACTGTGAAGTTATGAGTGGTGGCGGTGTGCGTACCTGTCTCCCGACAGGTAGGGGGAGCTGTAGGGCCGCAGCCCAGACAGCAGCGTGTGGTAGGAGTTGTGGAGAACCTTCTTGGTGTTACGCTGTCGCTGGAGGTGACTGAACAGTAGCGTCAGTTCTCTGACAACCCACGTGCACAAAAAAAACGACAACAAAAAAAACAACACATGACAAATGAACAAAAAAATAACAAATAATGAACAACTCACAAAAAGGCCAAATCAATGGTCCAAATGCTCAAAAGAAGAGGGATACTTGAGATTAATAAGATGATATGTGAAAACGTGACGATTTAAGATATAGCAAAGTGAACATTTTGACTTGACATTACTATAAAACAGATGCATGTTTCTATTTGTGTTTCTCATGTTCCCCTCCTTTTAAGCAAATAAAAAATTAGTCAAATTAATACATAAATGCAAAATATAAGAAACCACTGTGTAGAACAAAAGTGATGAAAATGTAATTGAATAGTGGTGGCAGAGGTATTTCAAAGGGCTGGGCCAAAGTTTAATTTAAAAATGTAATAGAGAAATGAATACTATTGCTTTTTATTAAAACCTCCACTGCACAGAACTGAGAGGGGTTCTTCATGGGTAAAAGGTTGCAGGTGTGATCTGTGTTTTGTTTATAATGATATGAAAGTATGAGCTGAAGACAAAGTATCACATACTAGTTTTCACAATTCACCCTCTTGTGATGCAACTCTCAAATCTCTGTCTGCATTTATTACACAAATGACCAAAGGCAACTAAAGATTTTCTGATGGTTGAATCCATTCAGTGCTGAACATGTAGAGTTATGGCAGCGCCTACCTGAACGAAGGCAACATGCTGTCATAGAAGTACCATGTAGCTGTTAGATAGGAGTGTTTGGGATCTGTAGAGTAGAGACGCCATGCAGCCTAAACAAAGCCACAAACACACAAAACAGAAACACAAAGCGAAAGTTAACATCCTACCTGACTCTGCACTTGAATTTATCAAACACCATGTAACATAAAGACTTCATGTCGCTCACTGTGGCCATTACCTGTATCAGGTTGGCAGCAGGCATCCTCCTCTTCTCAAAGTGCTTCTGCCGGTGCTGCTCTTGAACCTTCAAGGCAAAGCCTGAGCCCAGAATGCCCTGAGGGTCAGAGGTCAAATTTAAGTTAAGAGTGCAACCAGGCAGACAGGAGCAACTGACGAAGATATGAGTAAATACACAGGAGACTTACAGCAGGCAGGGCAAAGAAGGAGACTCCCAGAAGAGCAAAGCCAGCAGCTAGGAGCCGTCCCTGCCAGGTACGAGGGGTCTTATCACCATAGCCAATAGTAGTGAGAGTAATCTGTGAGCGTAAAGACAATGTGATGGGTTTAACATGATGCAAATTGCATGGGGGTAGTGACAGACTGCATTTGTCTAAAAACCAGCTAACATTATTCTCAGAAATGCAACATCACACAAAAGATTTAGCATGACTCTACACTCCAGTTGCACCTGACATTTATATCAATCTAGTCACATGAATCGAGTGTTAGCTAAAAATGAAAACTGTCTATAATCCAAATTCACGTTTTAAGATTGCTCTTGCTGTCACTCCCTCAATCGCTTGGATAAAAATATACTAAATATAAAATATCTGGAATACACAGACTGACAACCGCTCACTGGCAAGTCTTCTACAAAGGTTTTGCTCACAAATAGGGATTATTACCACAGCTACAAAAAGCCTGACTGTGTGCGTGTGTGCGAGTGACGCTTGCATTATGCAATACTCACAGTCCCCCACCAGAGGGAGTCTGCATAGGTGTTGAAATCTGAGTTGATGTCTTTCTCTGCCAGGTAGACGAGGAAGGAGGCAAAGATCAGGACCAGGAAACCTATGTACCAGGCTGTAATCAACTCCTGGGAGAGAGTGAGACGAAGAGGACGTATCAATCACACCTGTCAGCGGCAGCAGCAGCATCTTTAACATCATAATCCCTCCTCTCATTACGGTAAGACTACCATCGTTATTGGCTAAATTCCCAACATCATCACATTTAGTTTCTACTTTGACTTGGCTGTGCAGTTCTGCTTAGACAGCTGATGCATCAAGTCATCATCGTCACCACCATTAAACTGGGTTCTGCAGCCGACCGGTGGATGTCAGGTGTTTAAGTCAGCACAAATACTAAAAACTGTTGATGAGCAGTTAAGGGGGAGTTTGGTGTTTTACGGCAATCGAGTCAGTCGCCTCACCTCTTATTCCTAAACAGTGAAAGTTATTAAGTTATTCATCCCATTAGGAAGCATCATGACAGTCATCACCAGCCTTTTACTAACAACCCTCAACCTCCTTCCTGTATTTATCAATAATCCATAATATTGGATATAACCAACATGCACTAGTATTCTTTTAATTGTGAATGTTTGCACAACTAAGACATGTCCATAAATGTAAAATGTTCTCAAACATAAACCAGAGAATGTGAGTTTTGTAGTGGAACAGGTGTAAGAAGAGGATATATTTTGCAGGCTTTCATTCCCACCTTGCTGTGTGCGTAAACCACTGAGCCCAGTAGCTTCCAGGTGCCTCCCCGTCTGTCCATACGAACCATCCGCAAAATCTGGAGGAAGCGCATGCTCCGCAGGGCCGAGGTGGCAAAGATGTTACCCTGCGTACCTGCAGCGATCACTGCCAACGACGCCACAAATACTATGAAGTCTACAGGGAAGGAGTTCATTCCACGGAGACATAGAGAGGAGATGAGGGTAAGGTGGTGTCCAAATTTTCACATGGACACACACAGCACTTTGTCAGGGGTTTGTGTGCTGTTCACACACACACACACACACACACACACACACACACACACACACACACACACACACACACGCACACACACACACTAACCTATGACACAAAAGGGCTTTCTGGCAAATCTCAGCCGTCCCTGCCATCCACGGTATCTGCAGCAACAGCCAGCAGCCCAGATCCTGATGAAGTACTCCAACCCAAACACCACAATCATCACAAATTCCTACAAACCACAAACACACAAAGAGAGAGAGAGAGAGACAGGTAAGCGACATGCACTGGTCAAGTGAGCGCAGTGTTTTACAGACCATCCAAACAAATACACCCCCACCTACCCCCGTTTTTTGTATGTGTGTATTTTTTTCCTTTCAAAAGTCATAGTGAAATCCAGTGTGACAGTCTTTCATTTCATGGTGTTTCCATTAAATCTTTACATTTAGTATTTAATATCAAAAGTTTAGCATGAGTACCAATATTTCAAAAGAAAGTTGTCCCTCTAAACAGAGCATCCAAATTATCCATTTTATTTAAAGCGCCATATTAACATTCATGAATATCTTAATCTGTTTATGGCTTGGTGACAATTTCAAGAGTAAATCACAAAAATCCATTTGAATTGTTCTCATTTTCCATCAGCTTGCCATCTGTGTACTTCCTGTGTTGAATGGGAGAGTACACCGCGTGAAATCTCACAATCAAATGCACAATTAAACGCTGAACAACAAGAGATGTGAAACAATGAGGGGACAAAAAAAATAAGCAAACATCAATGGTGCGGACAGGATCATGTGAATGTGGCGACATAAAAAGTAGCAAAGTACGCAGTATGTCGCAGGAACATCAAGGCTGGGATGTCAGTTTTCCAGTCTTTATTTCTAGCGCATGAACCCACCACTCCTCTCCCGGAAACCACTCCTAATTTCTCTCTGTGGGAAACTCTGATAACTGATGTGCATATACTTCACATGATTTACATGACCTTTGATCTCTCTATTAAACCTTTTTTGGTAATTGGTAAAATTAATCAAATAAGGGCTGATATGTTGCAAAGCAAGAACTGTATATTCAAGACTTAAATGGACTTACTTCTTATTTAACAGAAGCTTAAATCAAATATCAAAAAATCATAAAGGTTATACCATAAAAGTCACAGCCTGGTAACACACCACTCTGTCAGCCTTTTCTCTTCCTCTTTGTCTTTCTTACTCTCAGGTTCTTGGACTGTACGCGCAGTTTAAGGTGCACTGAACCAATCTGTCATTAGAGCAAATGTTTGCGTAAGTAAAGTCGACTAATGGCTGATTGCCTGCTAATGGCTGAGTGATTAATTGGAAGAGTGAACGGAGGGAATGTGGAAGTCAATCAAACGATTAAATAACACGTAAAGATGAACAAGGTGGAATGAGAGAGTCGGGGGAGAGGGGGTTGACAGAGGACGGGTCCGGTTAAGGAGGGAGAAAGCGAACGTCCGTTACCTTTCAAAAAAGCAGCTTGAGCACAGAGGAAGAGGGGAGATTATGGGATAGCTATTAGGATTAGTGGATCATGTCTGTGATTTCCTGCGCCGTCAACAACACCTGAATCTTTCCACCTGCTTACATGGCTGTCTGCGCCTCCACCGGCAAACAAAACAACACGCATGCAAGCACATACACTGCAGTAAGTGAGATGGTGTGTATGAAAGGGTATGATGATGGATGCTGAAGTAGTCAATGTGTGTGTTTGTGTGTGTGAGAGTGAGAGAGAGAGAGCGAGAGAGAGAGAGGGACGGGGTCTTACCAGGATGAAGAGGCCTTGGTTGGCAACCTTCTGGTGGTCGCGGATGGTGGAGAACACAGACAACACCAAGCAGCTGAACACCAGCAGAAAACTGAAACACACAGACACACACACACACACACGGTCAGTAAACACATTTCAAAAATACGCACATCAGAAATGAGAACAATCTGGGGTTATGCTAATCCCTTTTGAGAAGAAATAAATGGACTAAATAAAACCCATTAAAATGTGCTTTGTTCACTCTCTGAGTGATTAGCCAACAGAGAAAACCTAAATTGCAAATAAGCAGGAAAAGATTTGTTGATCCATAACAACAAACACAGCATGCTGACTCATATTCGGTCAGTGGCACAAGAATCGGAACAATGAAAGCAAGCTTAGTTGTTTTTGGCAAACGATGGTTAGAGGTAAATGTAGGCTTCATCCCGCAGCATTTACTGTGTTGGGCTTTATGTCAGCCGAGTGCTTGCTGGTGTAAAACACCCGAAATATCCATTGGGTGATGGCAACACAATCAACCTACTGACTTAATTTTCTGTTGGAAGTGATGTGTTAGATGCCGCATAATGATGAATAAGCCACGCCCACATGCATCAATTAATATCAGACTTCAGTTTTTGATTAATACTTGCCCCCAGATGCATGTGCACCGAATTTGGTGAGATTCTGTCCACCAGGTTTTGAGGTCTTCAGTATTTGTGGCCCCTCTATGGGTCAGGCTCAAAATGCTTTAGTAGGCCTATTCCCAAACATGGCCTGAATACGTCATACCACAATTTACCATTATTGGACAAATGGTTAATGAGTTATGGCCAATTTACTGCTAAGCCCTGTCCCTTGTGGCATTTATTGGTCAATATCTTGAAAACTAAAAAAGACATCACCAAGCTTTACACAGTTTTTGATGAGCTTGGTCCAGTGATGATCTACAGAAAATGTTGTGTTTTGTGTTTAGGAGGAGATGTCATAAATTGTTTTTTCAAAAAATTCCAAATCGAAATGCACCTTCAGTAGAAATGATGCGGCTTGGGCCTGAGAACTCGGGGCTGTTGGACAATAACAAACACATAGAATATTCCCAGCCGTGTTAAACTCAACAGTTAAAACATATTTTACTATAAGAAGACTGGTATCATCCTCTCCTTTCAACAAAACACGGGGACGGTACGTCTCTGCTGGGACAGAAATTACTGTCCTGCAGAAGTAATGGCCACTTCAGTTTGAGAACTACTCCAGAATAAAACACAACATAAATTCTGGTAAATTGTGCCTTATCCTCGAGGTGCTCTCATGTTAGTATAAACACTTCATCTTCGGAGTAACGTCGAGTCTCCATCGCCATGCTTAAGTCTGGCTCATGGACATAATTTGCAGTTTCTGTTCACAGACAAAAATATCATCGTATTCAAATCTAGTTCATACTGCAGTTTGTCACATACAACTATTACATCCATGATGTGAATTCCTCTTGTCTTTCAGAGGGAAAATTAAAGAAGTATTCTCTCGTGGACAAATCCTTTTGGGAACAGGTTACTAACTCCCTGCCAAATAGCAAATATTCCTTGATGTACAAAAAAAAAATCTCCACTAAGGATGATGTATTAACTCTAACTTTAAAGTTAAAACATTTATTTAAGGAATGGTGTGCTGCTGAAAAGAATAATGTCAGCACTTATGTAGTAACCGCCACACTCTGTCCCTCTTAACCAGTGGAAAAAGTTATTGTTAGAAGTTGTTTCAGTGGAACTGTCGACTGCGAGATTAAAAGGACTCACAGTACAGCAGAGCAAATCTGTTGGGAGATTGGTCAACATTGGAGCATGTTGATCTTTTTATCAGCCACTTTACTTCTTGTGTTTCTTTCATAATTTGTTTTGTTGGTGTTTTTCATTCTGTTCATTTTTGTAAGCTGAGCAGAGGTAGAAGTTCACTCAAAAGAAAAGATCACAGAGATCAGACTGAAGAATAATTGGTGAAAAACATATCAAGATTTTGATCTTACTGTAAATATCACGCTTGGTACAATAACTTGATTTATTCAGGCAGCAAGCTGGAAGCAACAAAAACAATTACAAACGTCATAAAAAAAAAACTCAGATAATAAAGCTCTAAAATCTCCAAACTGTATATTGTACATTTTACTACCTATTGTTAATAAAGTGACAGTCAGCAGATAAAGCTTTGATAGTTATGTTCTGTTTTGAATTTTCTATATTCTTATTTTTACGATATTGTATCTGTTTCAATAAGTCATATTAATTAAAATGAGTAACCGTTCCAACTGAGCTCACCACGCTGAGATGCCGATGACAGAGCATCAGTTATATCAATATCCTTTAGTTATCACATTTAGGTAATGAGAGTAGCTGACAAGGCAGTCAGAGGCCTAATGGACCCATGGGAAAATACTTTACTAGTGTTGGTAATCCCCCAAAGTGCCAAACTCCTCATGTGTGATACTGTTACAGCAGCTCAGTGACGAGAAACAAAAGTACCATCATCGTACGTCTTTGACCAGGGAATGACTGCATGAGAACGTGCTGGGTAAAAAAATGAAATGAGAGAGAGGCAGAAATGAGTGCCACACAAACACACACCAGCTCTGCCTGCTCTCTGTGCCATGTGAATCCAGAACAGTGTGGCAGGATTAGCCAGGTGGCAGCTGCTGGTCCAGCTGGTCTAGATGTCAGAGCCCAAAGTTAGAGAACACTTGTTGGACGCTAAACCGGGTCTTATGGCCTCACACAATGGTTCCCTTTCTGCACGATTAGTAACGTAATCGGCAAGTCTCTCATCGGGCTAATGTTTGTGAAGGGAAATGAATTTTAGCTGCTCACTTTAAAAACATGCTTAAAACTATGGGTTTGAGTCGGACAATAAACAGCTGCTGAAAAAAACAAATATTGGACTGAATATATAACGTATATTCTTAATTAGTGATTCCACAGACAAATTTCCACTGGAATAAGTCTAAAAGGATTGAAAAAAAGCCAAATATAATTAGAGAAACATTCAATAGATTCATCAGCAATGATTAAACAGAAGAGGAAACAATAAAAAAGACCCATATCCTCTCAGACTAAAACCCTCAGGGTCTAATTGGTTGAGTCAGAGTTGAGTGAGATGGTATACATTGTCTTGCATCAGCCTTACACCAGAAATGATAGAGGACAACAGGAAGGAAAGATAAGAGAGATGTCCAAAGTTGTGTGGAGTTTGTCCTGCATCCTCTTGGCTCACTGATCTATCTGGAAGAACGACAACAATCCACGTCCCCCCTGCAGTTAGCAGAGGGGACATGGATTGATTGTGGAGAAGCCCAAAAAAAAAGAAAAAAGGAAAAAACAAACGAAAAGAAATCATGATTTGATTAAAAAATATATCTATTCAAATTTATTGTTACATTTACTAATAAATTAAAAAGCTACAATAGGCTGACTGAACAGCACACACCTCGCACCAACCTGAGGCAGTCGTGAACCCTTAAAGCCACTGAGAGTGCAGGAAAGTCAGTTAGTAAACTAGAAGTCGTAGTTAGACAAAAGTAATGGATTAAAGGTTGAAATAATTAGCTAAATGTAATGGAAACATAGTTAAAATAGTTGGTGTAATGGATACATGGTAGTAATTCAAATGTAAACTTTGTCTAAATTCAACCTAAATTCTGACATTTCAACTAAATGAAAAAATGACTGCAACAACTTTTTTGTCGCGTTACTTAACACTTCTCTTTAAACCGAAATGAACACATTTGGTGCTGATGAAGAAGTACTTGAGCTCTTCTGATAGGGATCTGGCGACACATCAGACAAAAAAAAAGGTTGGGAACCACTGTTGTGTAGAGGATTAGTTCATAACCACAGCATGTCAGGGATAACTGGCCTATATATCATCAAAACAGAATTTCTGGCAAAGCAAATGTCTGATTAGACCGGTAGTGATTCAGTAGGCTCGATGTGAAAAACCTGGTTTCTGTCGTCTCGTTTCTCCACATTACATTGCTTACAAAAACACTGTGCAAAGAGTCAGTGAATGAGCAACTTGTCCAACTGTTTTTGTTTTGTCTGCCTTTCCGGCCACAGTTTCCAGATGGCGAGACACTACAAATAGAAAGACAAAGTAGCTCTAAGACAGCTAGAAAGACACCAGAAACCAAGTGTAAATAAACAGTCACCCCCAAATTACCACTGTGTATTTCTCAGCCCAGTGACGCGTGCACAGAGGAGAGTTTGTGCTTCAGCCACAGCGGACTTAGTTTGAAAAAGGCACTCAGATGATGCAAACAATACATTTTGGTCGTTCATCAACTGAGTAATGTGCTGACTACACTGTCTGTCTTTTTCCCCTCAATTAACTCAAAGCTCTGTGTGTATTTCCATAAGGAGGAGATTAGTCGGGGGAAGCATCTCAGGTGGTTTCCTTCATTGACTTGTCCTTTATGTTACAGCATACATATCCTGATGGACAGCTTGGCTTCTACAAAATACAGACACAACATTTCCGTAACTCTGCATTTACCCGAGAACAATATTACTGCTTACATGCAACAACTACGAAACCGCTGCAACGAGCTGCTGCCAACACGGCTCACCGTATCTGTGAGCCAGTTTGCGTAGTCACAAAGTAGATTTCTGCTGGGTGTCGTGTAACAAACCCTTCAAACCTCATCTCATTCAGACCACAAGCCACAGGCAGGCCTCAGATCACACCTGCCAAACTCACATATGGCTGTAAAATACCACTTACACCGTCTATGTTGAAGTCCTCCAACCTAGTAAATGCTGGTGTTCACAAAATCCCCTGAAGAGACCAAAATCGAGTGTTAGGCTGTCTCTCATTTCCAACTCCCTCAGCCTGTCTGAGCCTGTCATTTTTAATAGTCATGCTGGCGACATGGCACTATGAATGGCAATATTAGTCTTTAAGTCAGTCAGTCCATCACTTTGTTCCTTACGGAAATATTTCAACAGCTATTGGATGGATTGCCATTAGATTAGATCATTAGAAATTCATAGTCCCTGCAGGATGAACTGTAATACAGTGATTTTGGTGATCCTGTGACTTTTCATAAACTCAAACATCTTGACTTTTACTATAGAGGGTCACCTTTTTTTTTCCCTTGTTCATTTATTATTTATGAATGGAAATCCACAAATGTTGTCCTGTTTGATCTCTTGTCGTCAGTGTTCAGCTACAGCTTCTTCAGATGGAATTAAATGACCTGAGCTTGTGTCTCTTCTGTCGTCCCCAGTGAATAAGTAAATACGTAAATAAACAAATATATTAATTAACAAATACATACGTAAATGAAACAGATGAGGAGTCATTTAGGTAATGCGTGATGCACGTGGGGGGAGGTAACACTTTCTCCACCTCAATAGCACCACCCACCTCCACTCCCTCCTTTCAGGGAAATGTCAATTAAAAGCAAAGCATCAGTCGAAATCCATAAAAACAGCAAGGATGGTCTCGGGAGGACATCGAAAGGTTTTGTTGATGCTCTTCTGCATCAACAAAATATCTTCAGATGAAATATTTCAATAAAGACATCCGGCAAAGGCTTCATAATTTAGGATTTAGAGAAGAGAGAAAGTAAATATCAGAATGAATATTGCTCCCATGGCCAAGACAATCAAAGAAATCGTTGAATCCTCCTCTCCGTATATTCAACACAGGATAGTCTCATCAGCCACAACTATATGTGAGCCAACCAAGGTTGAAGGGAGGATAAAGGGAAGTGAAAGCCCTACTCATTATATACATTATAAATGGGCATGTTAATGTATAGATGCACCATGTGTCACGAATCAAAAAGACCTTCATGATATAATGAATAAAATAATTTACGAAAGTCAGGCACTCAGGAGATTTACCATAAGGCTGTCCACATTAGTAATTGCTCCAGAACTTCTTAGAAAGAATAATGCATGCTCTGCTATATACACAGAGTATCTGACTTTTCTCCCAAAGCAGAGCAGAGTAATTTGTCTCATGGACACTGAGGAGAATGGAGAAAAATGCAAGCACAGTAAGACAAAGAAAGAAAGAAAGAAAGAAAGAAAGAAAGAAAGAAAGAAAGAAAGAAAGAAAGAAAGAAAGAAAGAGCACAGTTTTACATGTTTATCTGAATAATTCTCATTCATTTTCATCCCAGGTAACTCGAACCAATCACTGTCCCACACCACGTGCCTCTGTATGTATAAAGTACACTTTGGCTCGGGGCCTGTAAAGCTCTAGAGGGCTGTTGGGCGGCTGGTGGGGCTGACAACAAATAAATGCACAGCAGAAGCGCACAGGGCAACCAGATTGCTTTTAATGGAAGCTAGACTGGGGGCTTTCACTGTTCTTTTCCTGTAAACATACATAAGTGAAGAGGGAGATCTCACATTACTCTGACTGGCCTGTGAAAATACTGTAGTGAGATAAATAGGTATCACGAGTGGTAATAAAAATATATGACATTGTGTATTGCTATATTACACTGTGTGTGTATGTGTTTATGAGGTTAGCGGCATGCCTGGCGGAGAGGAGCAGAGCTGTAGTGCGGGAGAATGCACCTTTGATTCAATCATCACTGGATGATAAAGCAGCTATCAGTAACACATAACAGAGGAGGCAGGAGGGAGAGGAGAGGGCGATAAAGAAGACTGAGAGGGAAGATGCAGAGAAACAGATGAAACTGACGTAGAAAGATGTGAAGACAGATGGTTGATGATTCAAAGAGAAAGAACAGTTTGGAGCAACGCCGGTGAAATAGTAAAAAAGAGAAAAAAGGGAAAACAGAGCAGGTGAGGGATGAAAAGGCCCTTGGGTCATGTCGCGTTACTTGTACCTGTACCTGTAAAGTGCGCGTGAATGTGTGCGTGTGTGTGTGTGTGTGTGTGGCGCCAGCCCCGATCGATGAGGCTCTGACAACGGTTTTCAGGCATTGACCCGCAATCTGTGCACATGCTGCAGGTGCACAAATACGCAAACAAAAAGAGAACACACGCACAGTCAGATTATTGAACACACACTTTCAGTGACACCTTCCACAAGGACATACACAGGTAAACATATAGATCTGCTTAAACAAAGAAAGCACAATTAGGACATGAGATTTATTTATAGTAGAGTCTGACATACATGTATGTGAACTGATGACAAATGTCACCTTGGACACTTCACACCTTTACAAAAGTGGTAACTACAACACACAGGCCTAAACAAAGCTCACAGCAGCGACGTGCTAACAAGCAAAAACTAAAGAGAAGAATTATTGCGCCCAACCCGGAGAGGAGTCAAGAATCAAAGAAGGTAGCACGGAGGAGGAGGAGTGAGAGTGTCATCAGCAGAGAAAGAGAAGGGAGGGAGAGGAGAAAGAGAGGAAAAAGGTGAAAACAGTAGAAAGATATTAATAGTGTTTCACTCTCCTTAAATAGCGACTGCTGGCAAAATGTGTGCAGGTAGGCTGCAGAGCTCAGTGCAACACAGCCCAGAACAGGCAGGTCTCTGGGCCCGTTAGTTACCCCCTCCCCCTCCTTCTTCTGGGACAACAAACTTTTCAAAGTAGGAACAAAAAAAAAACAAACAACACACAAACAAATAAGAGATGAAAAGTGCTTTTTCACGAGGAAAGAAGCTGACTGAGCGTTTCAGAAGCTGTAGCACTGACCAGGAAGAGAGAAAGGGAAGGGAGAGAGGGGGAGAAAACCCGACATGAGAGTGTTGCATAAAAATGAGAGGAATGTGTTTGTTTTCTTTTGAATGCCACAACCTTCACGAATATTACGTGACTAGATCAATTATTTACATAACTGAGAGAAACAGTTGTGTAATGAGTGCTGGTCACACTGCTGACAAAGGCGCAAACTTGGCAGTTTGCATCACGCTACTACTGCGGACACTTCCAAACAAATAATTTGCCTCATTACATACACGCAAAAGTGCCACACACTCTCCATCGCAGACACATGTCTACTACGCAGCCAGACAATCACGCACACATTCACACACCTCACCAAAGAGCCAGTGACTGCCACGCTGTTCCACTGTCTGTCCACGGATGATGCATTTCAAACAGTGTGCCAATTAGACTGATACATTTTCCAAGCTGGAGAATGTCACACCCAGTCACAGCAGCTACGAAGTATCTGCCATCAACACACACACACACACACACACACACACACACAAACACACACACACACACACACACACACACACACAGTGTGTGCACTCTCGCAGACACCAATGTTACATCACATCATAACTGAGTCCTTTGTCTCCAGCTTTTGATTCATTGAAACTCTTTCTTTATTTGCACAAAACACCAAGGCTTCTTCTTTCTTATTTTCACTGAAAGTTGGTTGCTGGCTCTCTGTAACACAGGAATGACCTGAACCCTGAACACTTTGATACTGAAGTATCACACACATTGGATTAAGGGTGCAGTGCTGCAAATTGGAGTTCCTGTAGTCTTTGCATCAGGTGATTTATCAGTGCCTTCAACCAAAATAAAGAAACATTTCAATCAATCTCTTTCAGAGAATGATGTGAAGTGACATTTCATTAACGATATTATTTTGGATTTGGTTGTTTCCAGCCTTTTATTGTCACAAGGCATAATCCTAAATACAAACACTTTGGAATAATTACACCACAAGAGACACTGAAGACACTCAAACACTAAAGATGAAACTCTTGTTAAATATTCCTACTGTTACAATGTATAAAATATCCAATTTAACAAGCAATTATCTTAACTGCAGAGTCTTAAAAACATTTTTTTAGAAACCAGAGCAGTGAAATAATTTCTGCTTTTGCACTGCAGTCAGTGTGCCTTTGCCAAAATCTGAGGTCATGAGGGCCAGCCCTTTAACACCAGACCACCCATTTACCCAGCAGAATATTTGCAATAAAAATACTTTTACATTTATTGCAAGCATGTTATTGTACATACTTGTACATTTTGTGAACAAACATACCCTTTCTGGACAGTTGTAACCAACTCCAGTCCACAAGCCTGAACTAAAGCTGCACTAATCAGGGGTTGCTCATAATGATCCACAGGGAATTATCACCCAACTACAGTTACCCTCAGCTCAACAAAGACTCTTATTTTGGTTCCCTCTCACCGAGGTCTCATCAACCTCATTTCCTGCTGTTTTCAGTGATAAGTTCTGCTAAACCCACTGAACGCTACCTGCAACAAGATACCATCTAGCAGTCCATTTTTGTAACCACTTATCAGGGTCAAGAGGCCTGAGGCCTATCCCAGCAGGCATTTGGTGAAAGAGAGGGTACACTTGAACTGGCTATCACAATCACAAACCTAAGTGTGACCAACAAGAGGCACTATACTTATATCAGCTGTTAATTAATGTTCATTTTAAACTGTACCTCAAGTTACTAAAACTCACAAATCCCCAAATACAATACAGAGCACATGACCATGGAGCCTTCAGTGGCAGTTCTGACCTATACTGACCCATACTTAATCTTTCATATCTGCACCATGAGAGGCTTTCTTCTCATTATCAGTAATGATTCATTAAACAAATTGATTCAAATTAACAGCATTTTAATGTTTCTTGACACAGTTATCTTCCAATGTTGTCTTAATCTGTACAGATAAATTCAGTTCTCATAAGTATTCGATTTTTTTCACACATACGGTGCAATAAATACACTGTTTATTACAGATTCATGTAGAATAGTCATTATAGTGAGAAGTGCACTGACAATGATGGTCTCTGGTGCCTCAGTGACATGTTTCTTTGCAGACATGTGGTACGGGTGGTTAGAGACTGAAGAAATATGTCCAGTTGGTCACATTTCTAACCAGTAAATGGAGCGAAATTAAGGTAGGACCACAGAGAAAGGATAAATTCATGATGGTTTCATGAGTGCTGGGAAAGCCTGTGTGTTTGTGTGTGTGTGTGTGTGTGTGTGTGTGTGTGTGTGTGTGTGTGTGTGTGTGTGTGTGTGTGTGTCTAAGCTGATCTTGATTAATAGTAATAGCACACAATTTCTTGGTGACCGGTGGTGCTTTGGCCTGATGGGAATATCAGATGAGTGTGTTTCTTACGACATCAGGACAATTCAGTGTGAAATTGTTCACATAAATTATATATATGTATGTATGCGATGACAGAAAAAGAGGCTGGAGAAATGAGATGTGATTTATATACATCGACATCAGTTGTCCACTAAAGTGGAAAAAATGGTGACTATCATAAAGACCCGAATGAGCTTATAATTACACGTGAACACAAACACACACACGCACGCACATACAGGACGTACAAACAAAGCATCCGTTCAGGGTTGATCATGGTACACACAGACACACATACACGCACACACACGCACACACACACACAACCTAGCACTGCAGCCTAACGCACATGTACTCAGAAGACCCGCTCCATTGTCTCTGATGCTCTTTCTGATTCATGCTCTTTGCTGCTTACGCACTTGTTGTCAGTGAAGAGTACTACACAGAGCTGGGAGATGCGACCAGGGTGCAGGCGAAGTGCTGAGAGAGCGCTGACATTTAGCTGTGGTATTGTTACCAGCAACCAGCCAATTAGCACAGAGTCAACAAACCCTTTAGTAGGTGTACAGGCTGCCACTTCACACACCAGTGTGCTTTTATAATGCTGACATTTAACCATCGCAAGCTCAATCTTCACAAAGCTTGGATCAGCAGGGCTGGTGGTTGGGAAAGGGTCGCTGTTCATAGCAAAGATTGTAAACGGGAGGCAGAAGGGACATGTGACATTTCTGAATATGTTTTCTATAAAAATATGCTGCACTGAAGAACTTCGAACCCTTGACCAGAAGACGTACCAGTAGAAGTCAGGACCCAATCATGTGGCTTCTCCGAGGTTTATTGGAAACGAACCACTCCGCGACCCAAAACACACAAACACCTTATACTCCTTTTACCCCCCTCCTTGACCGGGGCTACGACTGAATCTCAGGCCAATCATCATTACTCTGTGACAGGTCTAATCTTGTTACCATGGCAGCAGGGATCTCCAGTGATGGATTACAGAGGGTCAGGGGCAGCTCTCCAGGATTGAGAAACAACAAAAAGAAAGCAGTGACTGTAACATTTGAACTCGTGGTAATAGGATTGGCCCAGAAGTTTGAGGTAAGGGGTGTGAGAAAGTGAACCGGGGTCACACACAACCCCGGTGGTCAGCGGATCTCTAGGAGGGGATCACAATGGTTGCAGTAATGTTAAGGCCAGCGTTACTAATACCAAGATTGGGGGTCATTTAAAGCACTGTGTGAAAATTATCACATCTGAATTATTGCTGCATGTTGTGCACAGCTTTATCAAATACGGGGCGACCTTTTTATAATTTTCATTATCAAGATTTGAGAGTTAATAATGAATAAGGACAACTACTGAACTATATTACTACTGAATTATATTTGGCTTTGTTTGGAGACAGGAAGTTGCTGGACTGGAAGACTAAGGAAACCAGCAAATATTCCCATTAGAGAAGCTGCTTAAAAATGACTCAAAATGATCAACTGATAATCAGAATTGTTACTCATTAATTTCTCCTCAATTAATTAATAAATTTATCAGATAATTGTTGCAGCTCTAATAGACAATGAGTCTGAGTTACTCTATAGTGAGCAGTAAATCAAGATTTCTGATACTTGCAAATCATTGTCATTTTCTGTTACAATACACAAGTGTAGAGCTGCAGAGGGGTAATTTTAGTATCTGCAACATGTGCCACAATTTGCCACATACCATCGGTACTTCTGTTTTTTCATAGACACTCCTAAACAGGCTCTGTAGCACTACAACTATGTTGTCCGTTGGTAACCACAGCAGCAACCCCATGACCGCGAGGCTGGAGTTCCGTCTTTGATGGTGATCCCTCAGTTGGTATGGGACAGATATGCAGTGTGTATACGGATGGTGAGTTCTGTGCTGAGGGCCTAGAGTCCGCCTCGCTATCTGTCTGCTAGCGTTATCTTTGCTGTTACTACAGTCAAACACTGGTACCCAGGTCACATCACATGGAGGGGCTGCACTGTGTTACTCCTCAGTCCAGTGTCAGTGCTGCTATCCCTCCCTGTCAAACTAAATCTTTGTGTCTGTCTCTGCGTGTCTTTGTGTAAAGTAGTGTAGTCTCTTTATGTTGTGTGTAATTTTAAGACAGAGTCCAGAGCCATGTGAAAGAGACTTACATCACCTTCCAGTGAAGCCCCGCAAAAACCACCTTCCACACGAAGATACCACACTTGCAGAGTTTTTGCCAGTTTACACAACCACTTGTTGAGCTGCAGCTATAACCACAAATGAAGCACATTGGCCAATACTGAGGATTTGCTGTTTCTTTTTTTTTTTTTTTTATTATTATTATTATTTGTTTTTTAGTCCTTGTACTTTGAGCAATATCACTATCCACGACAGTGGGCAAAAGAGCACAGCTAACATAGGATGTACTTCCTTGCAGGATAAAGGGCACCGCTCCTCATGTACCGCTGCAGTAAACAGTAAACACATAGCCATGTTTTTACTTAATACATTGCACAACTATATCACTCTCTAAAAACTGTTGACCCTTGTTCGCTGACTGAGCACAGCACAGGAAGTATGTTTTCAACGCCTGGACTTGGCCTTCTGTTTGCCTAAAGTCTGAGTCATAAATATCTCATCCTTGTACAGTGTGGTGTTATTTTTTTCCCTTTGACACATATCCCCCTGTGAACGGACAAAAACATGGATCAGGATAAAGAGCATTCATAAAGTTTACGCTTTCTGTCCAAATACCAAGTCCCTCCTTCGTGTTACTAGACTGGATACTCATCAACATAACTCAGTGCCTCCCACACAAGATTTCTAAAGTCAGCATCTGCCTTTAAGATTTCAGTATCACAATGGACGGATTATGTGAAGCTAATAATATGTAACAACAACATGAATAACATTTAAATGATTCTCAAAATGTACCCATGTCCTCCTCAGACCCCTCTTTCATCCACCCCCTCTCACATTCTCACCCTAACTTTCCCCCACTCTTTACAATACTCCCTCTGTCATCTCCTCCTCTTCCTCTCTTTAGTGTAGCTGAAGCAGAGCCAGGACCAGAGTGGACCACTTGTGGGCCTCTCAGCCACACCCGCCCCCCTCTTTAACTCATTACAACCAATTAGATGACAGACCAGGGAAGGCAATGGCGGATGAGAGAGAGAGAACAGAGGGATAATACTCTTCTGAATTATTCATCCTTTTACTGAAATTCACCCTACCTCCACCCAGCTCCTGCTCTCTCACTGCACTGATCCTCCTCTTGTTGCTATTCTCTCTCAGCACTGTCGCTTCAGTCTCTCACTTGACTCTCTCTTACACTACGTCCACAGTAAAGCCCAGGGTACGCTTGAAACAAACTAGTTCGTACAAAGTGATTGTAGCTTTTCCAAATGGCCATAGGGCAAAAGCCTGCCATCATAGAGAGGGAGGGGATGTAATTAATTGAAAAAAATCAGGATAATTTCAGTCACTCTCTCCTCAAAGGCATCCAGCTGTGGCTGAAGCAGCTGAAGAATGAAAAGTTCAAACCCAGCCAACTTTCTCACCTCTCTACCTCTACCTCTCTAGGTATGCATTCCTGACTACTGCCCTCAGTTTTATTGGCCTGGTCTGAAGTGCCCTGTGCAGGACACTGCTCAGACGTCACAGGACACCATAAGGTCTGGCAGCTGGGGGCCGAAATGATTGATTGAACGCTGATAAGTAGCAAAGGCTAAGAGAGAGAGAGAGAGAGCGCTAAGGAGAGACAGAGGAAGAAAGACAGAGAATAGATATAGTACAGTAATAGATGTATAGATAGAAATAGAAGTGAGGGAGAGAAGGGAAAAGTAGCAACGACCACAAGGAGTGAGTATCAGACTGACAAGGAGATAGATAATGAGAAAAAATAGTGGACAAGAGACAGAAAGAGGTGGCTGAATAATGGATTGGACAGACGAGTGAGACGAAGAGAGCCAGAATGGAAAAGAGGGAGAGATGAGGTATCGTCTGTGAGGTCTCATCACACACTTGCTGACATTGCTTTAATCTCAGGGCCAAGAGAAGACCAGAGGGTCCACCGACACACGCACACACACTGTTGCACGGCGAACATGACTAGCGGCATGTAGGGACAGATTTACTGCGTGTTTGTATGTGCACAGAGCAGCGTTGGCAGCTATTTTTTTTGCAAAGGGAGTAAGAAAACATGAAAGTCAAGCAGGACTCCTGCATGACATCATAATATACAAAAATGAGGACAGTTTGATGTGACAGGTTTATGTTTATATTTGTATCTCACACTTAACCATAACATAATCCATTACGTTGCAATACATTTCTGTACTTTCTACACCGAAACCTGTTTTGACATCAACTGAAAGGTTTTCACCATCAATAACTCTTCATTATGTTCGATCTCTGCTGTAAAAGAAGGGATGAATTAGTGTGATGTGAGGCCAGAGCAGCAACAGATGTAGAGGACTTGGACAAAGTCTCTCTCCCTCCTGCTCTCCTTATAGTGACTGTTGACAAGGAACCTCTTCATGTAGTGAGCAACCAGGATAGAAACAATAAAGACAAAAGGAAATAAAGACCTATGAGGAGGCATAGAAGGAAAAAGAAAGGGGTCGAAAAGCAGGCAAACAGATGCAGCTGAGATAAAGAGAGAGCACAAAGTTGTTGGAAATAGAGATACGAAAGCAAAGAGACAGATTACAGCAACAGGAACCGAGAAACTGTCACACAGGAGTAGAGGAAATGACACCGCGATCAAGTGAAGCAATTGTGCAAATAGGACATTTTAGAGGCGGAGGGGGCCGAATGCAGGAAAAACACAATCTCACAAGAGTAGCAGGCAGCCTGTGTAATTATGGCTCTGTCGTTAACATTTGATTATTGTTTATGCTCTGCCCACAGTGCCATTGGCCAGGCATTAACACACACACACACACACACAGAAACACATACATACACACACGCGCCGGCGCTATCTCCATAAACCTGCACATGCATGAGTGCACACACATTTTGCAAATGTACAAACGCCAATCAAGACCTTTTCTGACAGCATGCGCACTCAGCCACATGAGCGATGGCACACACACACACACACACACACACACATACACACATAGTATATACACACATTGCAAAGCGCTTTCTGCAGGCGAGGCAGACCTTATAAATACTGTCCTACATTGTGATTTTGTTTGAGCTCTGTCTCCATGGTGCTGCTTCCTCACATGTTTATAGTGACGGCCGTTATAAATTAAAATGATCTTAACAACACTTAAGCTAGGTCGTGCATGCGGGCTCAGGCAGGCAGGGACAACAGGAGAAAGACACAGAGGCCTATCCTGGGCTATCCCAGGATATAGAGAGACAAGAGACAGAGACTGAGCAGAGAGAGCAGGAAGACTTTCAGGAGAGAGGGAAAGAAAGAACAGGGTTTGCTCCAAACGGCGAGTAAGATGTTAAGCAGTTCTTGACAAAAGGTATACTGAAAAACTTGATGATGTGTTAGTGATGGTGGTTTGTGTGTGTGTGTGCCTCTACAACTATGCATACACATCAGGTATCCGTGCACAGTCATGCAGCCTCCTCATCCTGAAAACTATATCCACAGTGCTCACGTGCCTGATGGGGTTCAAGTTACAAACACGTGGACAGAATAAAATCTAATACCAGAAATATAACCAGCCAGAGACACAGTCTGATGTACAGACGCTGTTGGGTGGCTGGAACCGGACGCATCAATGAGATCCACCTCTGCAGGGATATGCACCACAGATGATCTGCCTTTACTCACACAAAATGAAGTTCAATTTTCATTCATACGTTATATTCAAGCTTATATCATAACAAGTTACAACAGTTTAAATACAGTTTACAACTTACCTTCTTGCAGCCAAAGAACCAATAAATACCCAAAAACAAGTGTTGTACAATATGACAATATATACTTTGCAGTAATAGAGCAGATCCCTGAGCATATTAGGCGATTGTGAATGATATTCAAATAAATAACAAGAACTGCTTTAGCGGATTTTATAAATGAATCCATGTGATGAAGCACCTTGATTTGCCAGGTGTCTCATTGTCTGAATCAGTCAAAGACAGACAGACGCACTTATTTTATCCATAATTGCTTATAAACAGTTTCTTAACGTATTTTCCCATAAAATGAATAATGTGAAATAACGTATATAACAATCAAATACGACCTCACTCCAACTGACAAATAACTTGAGTTACTTAACATCTCACTTCAAGCTTCTCATAGGTCTCTGGAGACTTTTCTGAAAAACTCATTTCCTGTTATATTTAGATTTCGATCTTAGTTGTGCACCACAAGCTAAACCTTTCATGCCTCAGTTTCATTACTTGTCAAGTAGACCAGTAAAGGATTTGCTTTCCCACATTTGTATAAACTACCAAGTCAATTCCTTATCAGCGGTTAGCTAAGCGTTAGTTTCCACATCACTCAGTATCTGCTGATCATTGGCACGTGCAGTCGCAGCTGCCCATTAGAGTCAGGCCTTAAGTGTGCTGCTGAGAGATAATGGCTAAGCTAAAGCTATTGATTTAGCCTTATGGCTTTCGCAGACGCCGGCGACACACAGACCCTGCTTCCTAAGCACTCTGCAACACTCTCACTCACACCCAAGGCCTTGATGAACGCAGCGCCCTGGTCTGCCACATCCATCGAAGCCGTGATGTCACTGAACAGACAAGTGAAAATAGTTGACATCCAACTATGGAGGCTCAGTAACCACCTGATTGTGGACAGTGGCGAAAAAGCTTGTGTGAAAAGTGTGTGCGGAGCTGCCAGGCATGGTTACTGTACAGAAGGTGTCAGTGTGCCCAAGCTGCGGGCAATTCCCTGACTTTGTATACAAACAGGATTTAGTAGTGGCTGTTCAATGACGCAGCAACTGTGCAACAATTACAGAGGGTGACAGTACAGAGCAACTTTCCCATGGCTTGTGACACAATACATTTCCAGTCAAAAGAGAGTCTGACGTTACTGGTGGGGCTGTCTATTGTAGCCAAAGTCCTAATTGTCCTGTTTGACCTATCTGCTGGGTTGCAGGGGTTTGACAGTCCTGTGCCACATTGATTTAAAACAGGAGAGTGTGAGAACCAAAGCGGTGGCAGCACAGCTCCTTCCAAGAGGAGGATCCTGGAACTGCCAGGACGAAAGGTGTTGGGAGACATTTTGCAGTGAAACAGAAGGAGGGTAATATTGATCAATCAACACAAATCAGGAGTGCAGGGAAATCATGTCTAATGATATGTCTCTCTTTTCCCACTTTACTGTATTGCACAAACCTAGCCTACAGATTACGGGGGGGGGGATTTCAACACTAAAGTTGTTGGAGTGAAAGTGTAAAGCCAGCCAGCATCGACAACATTGTTTAATCTCATTGTCTCTTTTTTTGTTTTAAACTGGCTGGACAGCTGATTACACGTTTTAACATGAGTAACATTAAAGCAAATTTCCCCATGCATGTGTATTTGTACCTGTGGGCAAATCGCGTTTCAACCCTTTTCACACATCCATCTTCATTGGGAAAGACCTTTTCTACTCTGACATTTTGTTTTGTTGGGCTTGTTTGCATTAGCTGTCAATTTGTATCTTCAAGCTGAAGTTATCCCTCCTTCTCAGCATCACTTGTATACACAGAAATGTGTCAGCAGCTAAGAGGAACATGTAGTTTGGACAACAATCTAGTCTACTGAGCGCACAGGGGGATACACTGGCAAAAATCCCAGAGAATTAAGAAAGTCTCTCATATACAGCATTTTGTTTAAGTGAATGACTGCTACAAGAAAATGACATGACAATTTGTCAGTACTTTGCAGCTCCTGTGGTGTGTCTACTTGAGAAGACTCACCACCACTGCAGAAATTGCAGATGCTATATATTGCAGAGATGTAATAATAAGATATAAAGTAGAAGGGAGCTGGGAGGCTGCCTCTGGATTTTCCTGGCTATGAAAGCAGATCTGGAGTGTTTAGAGGGTCTTGACTAGTCAAAATAAACTCTTGGCATTTCCCTTAGACCCTCCCGGCCAAATGCCACAGTATTTCTGGAGCGCTTCAGTGACAACATCATTACATAAACACAGATTACTGCAGATTAAGGGGTGTCAACACCCCTAATGATCGCCTATCTGCATTGTCTGTGGCTCAAGGTCTCTGATGTGTGTGTGTGTATGTGTGTGTGTGTGTGTGTGTTTGCATTTATACTGCATTTCACCTTCCGCCTTTTTTGCGTTTTCTGCGATGCCCAGTAACTAAACAACAGTAGTTTGCTTTCCTGCTATGAGAATGGTGTTTGTGTGGATATGTATGTGTGTGAATGTGTGTGTGCGCGCGCGTGTGTGTGCGCGCATGTCCTGTTCCCAGGTGAAAGTGAGCACAGGGAGCACGGCGGGATATTGGGGGGAAACCTGATTCCTGGTCAGCCATTACAGGACAGACAGTCCCCTCCCCAGGGAGACAAATTTTGCCCCGAAAGGAGAAATTAATACAGCAACTAACCTCGAGTCTCTCCTCTCTCCAACTCACTGCTGTTCTCCTCTCCATACCTTTCCCTCCATGCACACAAAAATCCCTTGTCCTGTCACAAGTCCTCGTTTCTTTTGAAGGACGATAAAGCCTTCAAAACAGTTGACAACATGTTTTCTTTACATTTTAGTCTACTGTCTCTGTGCCTACTGTGGGTTCCTGACATATCTTCCCTGTTGGCTTGGAAGACACTACCTTTCAGTCCAAGTCAAGAAGCATCTGCCCTGCTGAAGTGTCCTTGAGCAAGAAAACTAGATCCCTACTAGCTGCGGCTGCTGTTGTAGTAGAGGACAAGCAAAAAGAGAATTTTCCTACAGGAATCGATATCAGTATCATATTATCATTGTCATTCATCCTCAGCAACCAATATCATGCGCCATGCTACTCCTTCCTCCTTCTTTCTACTTGTCCTCTGTGTCACACTAGGGTGTTAGCAGGTAGCAAGCCACTCTACGGAAAAATAAAGCCAGAGCGGGGCAGGCGAGAGATTAAAGCAGTTGCTGCAGAAGGTGACGGGCCACTGAAAGAGACATCAGGACACAGGACATGAGACCCTGAGGCAGATGGTGGCAAACACGGGCCAGGTGTAAAAGTGGTGCAGGAAAGACCTCAAGATTTTCAAAAGGTGAAAAACAACATCAGGAGAATAGAGGCATGTGCCACTACTGTAATTAGTGTAATTTAGTAAAGTAAATTAAATATTTCCGCAGATGCGTGAGTAGTCAACACATTTCCATTAAAGAATAACAAATAGAAAAAATTGATCTTCAAACTCTATATTTTTTAAAATATTATTAAGGTATTGCTTCACTAAAGTCTACTTCCTTAAATACAACTGAAAAGCAACGAAGGTTTTAGCATATTTTCAAACAGAAAGAAAAGGCTCTTTGAGTGGCGTTGCTCCAAGAAAAGCCTTTAAAACATTGTGTTACATCAGATGAACGATGAACTGTTGCCCTCTCAGGAAGCACAGACGCATCTGGTCAAGACATCTTGACTCAAAAATGACCTTGTGTCTGTCAAAACTGTGTCTTTAAAATCTCAAGAACACTGCACCAATCCAGTTACTCTGGCCTTAATCTCATTAGCAGCTCGACTGGATGTTGGTTCCTCCTTCAGTCAAATCAAAGGAAATGCCAAAGATGCTCTATCACAGAAGCATTACTGAGGCTGCACTGGTGGCGAGTCTCTGCAGAAGACTATGAACACTGAAGATCCTGAGTAAATATCCAACGATTTTGTAAAATAGGTTTAAGGTAGTCACAACTCCTAAACATTAGGTGACCTGAGTTTATTCACTCTCCAAAATGATGCTAAATTTCTTGACCAAAGCGTCACATTTTAGAGGATTATTTTCCTCATCAATTAAATATTATTTGTCAATAAAGTGTTAGAAAAATAGTGGGGAAAAAAATGTTATTATAATTTCCCAGAGATGGGCCAACCCCAAAGATATTCATTTTTCTCTAATTTATTATAAAGAAAATCACATTTGTGAAGATGAAACTGTTTGGCAGTTTTCCTCAAAAATGATTGAAATGATTAATCAATTATCAAAATAGTTTTCAGTCAATCAACTAATCAATTAATGGACTAATCGTTTCCGGCTTACTAAATGCATATGTGACCATTGTCAAATATTTATTTATATATTAATGTATTTATCCTCCACATTTTAGGTATAGCAGATCTTGCACACTCTTTTACATTCATTTACACAAACAGAGCCTTTTAAGAAAGAAGTTGACCGGCCAATCGGGACTGAACGAAAGAAAGAGGGGAAGAGCTAGAGAGACAGTGAGGGAGGGGAGGTCAATTAGACAGGGCGGTACAGCAAATGAGAGATGATATTCCCACTGAGGAGGAAAGGGAAGGAGGGAATGATGGAGTAGAGAGAGAGAGTGAAGGAAGAGCGAAGGCATTTGGGCGGTTAAGGATTCTTAATGGAGCAGAATTTACACAAGCTGCTGAGGTGAACAGATAAAAAAAATAAATAAAAAAACAGCAGCGGTAAATGAACAACAAGCGTCCAATCTGCAGTCCTGAGCAGGTTAAAAACCCCACACAAAGTGCCGAGTAGCTTTCTCCCGTCACCATTTTACGGTGCCACTTCCCCCTCCACTCCACCCTTCTTTCTCTGTTACTTAGTCATCAATAAAAACGCATTCATGTGCTGACTAAAAAAGAAAACAAAACAAAACAAAAAGCTATTTTCTGACGTTACTCTGACCATTAATAATAAAAAAGGTCCAACACCAAACACATCAGTGGTTTTTTTTTTTGGGGGGGGGGGGATTTTAGTGGATTTTGTGTTGCGTGGTTGAAAACCTGGAAAAACAGGCCGCAATGTTTCCGCGACCCAAGCAGATTAGCTTGCTCAAAGTGGAGACAGATAGACAGAACGCATTCAATCAGCAAACTGTCTGAGCTAAATGAGTTTAATAATGTCAGAGAGGCAATTCAACTTTAATGAAAAGCTTGCAAGATGGATTCGGTGTACAGCACAAAAGAAGTGTGAAGAATTAACCATTACCATATAGATATTTCAAAGCCCGTTTGAGCAAACCATCTGTGGAGAGGTTATGGAGAGCATCAGGCCGCGAGTCTTGCTCTTGGTATCTCCCTCCACATCTATAAATAAGATGGCTTTAGGCTCAAGCTTTCATAAACACACACCATCACTGGTGCTTGTGCCATAAAAGGTTAAGGTGAAGGGATTCCCACACACCATGGAGACTGAAGGGTTTATCTGAGAAAGATTTATCTGACATGAGACGTGTACTTTGGAAATTTGTTAAGCTATTGTTTCAGATCAAAGGGAGATAGAGGGGAGTTCATTTCTGGAAAAGCATAAACAATGCATTATTAAAAGTTGCAACAGATTAGCGAGCACTAAAGTGATCTCTCGTGCATTCAGTTATTAGATAGTGAAGTGTGTTGGTTTAAGATTTCATCCAAAAGGTATTTTGCAAGACAGACATCTTAAAGGAAGTGATTTAGTGATTTAAAATAAGATTTGAAGTGAAACTGAGGCAGCACAGGCGAAGTAATCCGGACTTTTTAGTTTCTATCATGGATATGGCCAAAAACACTTGATCCAGCACATGGTACGCCACTGTTTGTTTTCTGTTTCAAATTTGCTTTCTTTTAACCACGACTGTGAACTTTACCAAACTTTAACCTCCTGTTTATTATTGTAACCATGACGACAAAGGACCCCTAACCTTTATGATGCAATCAGTTTAATGATGTTTCCCTAAAAACTGGCCGGGTCATTTTTGACCTAAACCTAACCAAATCGTGAGCACATGCTTGTCACATCATAAAGAAGATTTATCTTTCAACAGACAATACGACTTTCATCATCCGACTGTTTTCACAGGCCGAGAATGACTCCTTATGACAGGTAAGCTCATTTTGATATGTTAAATTCATGTTATCCTTTAACTTGAGCGGTGCCAATGAACTTGATACATGATATTCTCAAGAACAAGTTTGCTAAATTCTCAATTAGCCTGTCGGGGGGTGTTAGCACAGAGCTCCTCATAAAACAACTACTTTTCAAGACATGTCTCTCTTCCCTACTCATACAGATGATGCTGCTCAAGCTCGAGTCTAAAAAGGCCACATTACTCCCATGTATAATTATGCCCTACATCTCTGCTCCACCTCTGTGAGACATCAATAATACATGACCGGTATATTTTCACCCTCCTTAAATACAATCAATCACTCTGGCTGGTCAGTGCTTGGTCTTGACCCTTTTTCCAGTAAATCCACATGCACTATTACTGTATTCAGGCTGGGGACCAGAGGAATGCTGCATCAAGCCACAGACTAAGATGGAGTATGGCAGCCAAAGGCAACACCAAGACATGACGTGGCTTCTTGGATTTCCACTGTGCTGGTATTAGTTGGTAATATGCAGTATGATCTGATCAGAGGCTGGTGGCCTAGACTGGACTTCCATGGCCCCATAGGACCTCCTGCTGGGATGAATTACTATGGGAACAACACGCAGCCTCATGTGATGTGTGTCTATATGTGGCACTGCCTATGGCGAGAAGGAGACAGGGGGTCAAAGGTGGGGGGGAAACACTGAAACCAATCCTTCTGAATGTTGTGGGGCATCTGCCGAGCTCAGAGGACAAGTTTACACACAGATACTGCACATGCATAGACACACACACACAAACACACACACACACCATACATAGAAATAACAGGGCTAGCAGTAGAGCTCAAATAATGAGTCAATTAAACATATAAACTTAATCTGCAACAATTTGATAATCTATTATTCATTTAAGTCCATTATCGTGCAAATATGCCCATCATCCTCTGGTTCTTTCTACGTTTCATAAAATTGTAAACTTTATATCTTTGTGTTTGTGTACAATGTTGCCACATGCACATTTGTACGATACAGTGTGTCACTGTTTGTGTCTGAACTATGCAGATTCTCAGATACTACGACATTTTCTTCAAACCCAAACTTTCTTGCTGTGCCACTGGCACTGAAACGTTAAATGCTATAAAGAGCTCAGACAAGCAGAGCAACCCTCCTGCTGACATTGTACGTTTACTGCAGGTGAAAAAAAGCGAAGGGATTCAAAGGCGACAAAGAGGTCTTGAGCTTTTATTGCAAGTGAGTGAAGGGTCCATAACAAGACATGAGGCACTTAACATTTCAAATGGTCCACGCATCATTTGAACCAGAGCTTCAGTGAGTGCAAGAGCCTGCTGTGTGTCCAAGCAACCGAACAGGTTGGTGAGCAAAAGAATTTTGTGTGGTCATAGCGTTTCTGGGAACACAGTTGTCTCTTTTAATAAGTTTCTGTGTTCTTACCCCTCCCTTTTTCCTTGGTAATGTAGAAAACAAAGGCTTTTGGTTGGAGTCTGTTCATTTAACTAATGCCAGGACTTCAGGAGGAGAGGAGAGGAGAGGAAAGGAGAGGAGAGAAGAGGAGAAGAGAGGAAAGGAGAGGAGAGAAGAGAGGAGAGGAGAGGAGAGAAAAGGAGAGCGCTGGTTCTGAATTAGCATACAGCTGTAACACTTGCAGGAGAGACTGTCTGAGGAAGTGGTTCCTGCAGAGGAGACAGTTGACATACAGATGTGAGACAGTTTACAATAATGTAACCTGAACCGCTTAGAAGGCAGGATGTTAAAACTACCCGAGACCTTTATCTAGCAGAGAAAATCTGTCTCAGTGAGGGTGCATCTTATGTGCAGCTGTGACAGCAATGAGGAGGGTTGAGGAGTGTGGCGGGACTTAAGTGGGTGCCTGTGGAGAGACATTACAGTGGAGAGCTACCTCACCCCTCTTCCATAAACACTCTAACACACACCTGCAAAGAGAGGCTCTCCAGAACCAACGCATCTGTTTCAACATCCCCCGTTACAATGCAAGACTAATTAAAGAATCAAGGGAAGTTAGCACAGCGCCCTACACAGCAGTATACGGCTCAATTCAATTACAATAGATCAACGCCGCCTTAATTGAGCTTCATCGTGTAATAAATTTGCCTCGCACATGGTTCAGCTCTCAGCATGGTGAGTGCCTCACATATAATTAATGGAAATAAATGCACAGCTGAGGGTGATGATGCCCTCAGGTAGACATATGTGCACCCAACATATTTCATGTGAAACTGCAGAGGTTTTTAAAAAGCCTTGTAAGTTTGAGTCTCAGGTATATTTTGTAATCCGTTCAGAGGGCGACATTAAACAGGCCATTACAGAGGCAGCTCACTTCCAAAGTCAGTCCACCTCCGTCTTTGAGGCCGTGGCATCTGAAACACGATCTGGGCACCTCCGAGCGCCTGCCCTGGCTCTCTGTCAGAGAAATAACAACAATGGCAGAGCTGCCATCCACTCCGACACCCAGTAATGTCAAGGAGAATGTCACCAGCAACCACCCGGAAAAGGCCATTGCTTTTAATGAGGAACACCTCGTATGGTACATGTTGTTTTGTGTGTGCTGCAAAGACATGTTTGCAGTCTCGTGGGAAGAAAAAAGGAAAAAACAGAAAGTAAGAAGTGAAAGAGGTGGAGGCTAGAGTTTGCATTCAGTAATGTGCCAAAGACGTATGAAGAGAACACGCATGAGAGTCGTGGCCTTGCATTGGGATTTCCCTCTGTTATAAACACATGATGGCATTGGCAGGGGGACAGCTGTACTTGTCTAAACAACGACACAGAAAGCATGGCCCGGTCCAAGGAGCCTCCACACATAATGCTCTGTCCACTATGTGCAACACGCATACACTGCTGGAAGACAGCTGCTGGTGCACAGCTGTCTTGGGCTTCACTTAAAAAGAGACTAAAACATACTTAGGCAGGTGTAAATACGCACTGAGTGAACTTTGGCTTTCAGTGAGACCTAACATTCAAACCTAGCTTTTTGTCATTCTTTTTTTCCGTTAAGATATCAAAAAGGTTAAATTCAACTTTGAAACGATCACAAATTCAACTAATTGACAATTCAGTGCAGTGTGGTTTAATGTCATGATTAAATGAGCACTGCAGGTTTTCACATATTAGTCCTTGGCTGTTGGTCTGTCAGAGGGAAGCAGGCACAGCTACCAGTCAGCTCATCCTTTTCCAGTGTTTACATTTTGTTTATATTATAGAGCATATGGCACAGAGGTACTTTAAAGCCCTGACAGAATACTCTCTACAGTGGGGGGTGGGGGGTGGGGGGGTTGCTTTCGTTTGAGATCTATGTTTGGTACATCTGTTTAATTGGTGAAATTTTACCTGATCAGGTTAATAAGCTCTCATGTTGCAACAATGGAGTCCACTCTACATAAAGTTTAAAGCTTCTTAACCATACCTATAACTATAACTACACTGGTGTTGTTTTACTTCCTGTCATGGCAAACATTTCCAGTACTTCATTCACACTTGTTATTGTTATTATCATTGTTATATGTTATTCAAACTCATTAGTCAAGCATGTCAACTTAAGGAAAAACAGAAACTTACTGCAAAGTAATTCAATGAAAAAATATGACTATCAGCAGGTTTCAAAAATGTTTACAAGGGGACTTTGAATGGATTTGAATAAATTCAATTTATTATCCAAGGTCCTCCTGATGATTTAATCAGACAGTGACAAGAGGAAATTGAACACTGGACCCCGTGTTGAGATGATGTATGGCATATGATCGTGCTAATTGCCGCATAAGCAACTCTGCTTGGTTAATTGGAAAATTCATCAAACGACTGCTGGCGTACACTGATAAAAAACATGGGATTGGGGAAACGTGTAATGACGCTTATATCGTAGCATGTGGCTTCATTCACTAACTTATTGAGACTTTAAAACGTTATATTTACCATTTAGAAAACTGAAGAAAAAACAAGTGAAGTTTTGGATGTGTTTGATTTGAGTCACATAAAAAAAAACAATCGCAAGGATGATGGTAAACTTACATGAACGCATGGTAGATGAATGCCCATCCTCTTGGTCTCTCCAGCACGTTGTACAGGCAGTTCTGCAACTTTCTGTAGCGCTTGCTTGAGGCGGATGAGTTGGCCCGGGGTCCAGGCGGCCCGGTCAGCGGGGTGCCCAGCAGACCTGTGCGGTGAGACGGGTGTCCGCGCTCCGGGGTGGACGGCTCGCTTCTCTCCGTGTGGACAGCGGTGAGAGCCACGAACTCTACCCGCCTGTCGTCGTTCGGAGCCGGGGGTGCCAGCATTCTGATGCCGCCGTTGTTTGACGGACTTCCTAACATCTTCAGGCTAACACGATTAAACTACATAAGATTTGACACTTTTTCACTGGATCATCCGCAGGGGCGCAGAGCAAAGTTTAGACCAAGTCATAGTCCTGTTTGTGTTTGCTGTAAAGTGGACTGAAAGTAGTCTACGGATCAGAACACATGAGTAAATATCATCACTGCTATATCACAGCATCTGACTGGTTTGTTAAACTATGAAAGTTATCTGCAGATCAAGTCACGTTCGAGCAAGAAAAGATGCACAAGACTTGGACAAGTGTGTCGCGCTGAAACGTCAGCGACCATTGTTGAGAGTCAGATGAGAGACGTAAACAGCGGGGTGCAGAGAAGTAACTACACGCGCACTAACTCCAGGAGAAATATGAAAGTGAGCTGCTAAGGACCTGCCATCACTTTGCAGAAATGACAGCACAGCCTAGCCTCAACCAAGCAAACCATCCATTCCTATAAATACACATGCAGTTACAAATCAAAGCCAGCAAACGCAGTGGTCACGCAGTAGATTTGTTATCTAAACCAACGTCATTAACCACAATTATTTCATTAAGTTCGCCTTAGCTGTCTCTGTAGTTTTAAGTGGCAGACTGAGCCTCTCCACAGCTGCTAACATCAGCCTGCCCTCGCCTCCTTGTGCGTCTCTGTGGTCCAGCGCTCCTCCGCCCCGGCAGGCGGGGTGCAGCGCGCAGAAGTGAAGACCATCAGTGTGATGTCAAGAATCGCAGACGACCAAACTCCGAAAGTCTGTAGAAAGAACAGGCAATTGTCTGCATCTGGTTTGCAAACGCTTGCAAAGATGGAAACCTCCTTCCTCAACGGGAAGTTGACGTGCAGGAGCAGAAGCGCTGGCGCGAGGCGAGGACTCGCAGTGACGGGGGGATGCAGACCGGACAGTGACTCTTTTTTTCTTTGCTACTGCTGCTTATGCATATGCACCTAAATGCTGCATAATGATTATTAACTTATTATATCAGTTTCTAAGCATCAAAGTGCACGAGGTACTTTGTTAGTTTGTAAGTTATAAGGCAATTACAAAACATTCTTTTTCATTAGTCATGGGTTGAAGTAAAAGTTTCACTTGTCTTTCCTCTAATTGAAAATGTCACTTGTGTTTATTGTGGGAGGGGGCTTGAATCCATGGCTACAGGAGTTTGGGACAGCAGAGACAGGTGCTGGGGGACACAGCGACTCTGACCACAACAGCCTCCACCTCAGTGCACAGAGCTTTCTAAATCTATGACTGTGACACAGACACACAGGCTTGTGGTTATGACACAAATACTGGGGTTATGGAGCACAACGCCCTGTAGAGACATCACCTGTTGGAGGGCCTCTGAGGAATGCAATGAGGTGGTCCCCAAACTCCTGTTGGCCTCATTGTGTCATCTGACCACCGAAAGTGAAATCAGCAAAAGTCAAAATCATTCACAGCGAGCTGTTTTAGCTCTGTTCAGCTACAACAGAAACACCAAGTCAAATGTAAACCTGGAGGAAATTCCTGATTCTTCAAAACAAAGAATGATTCTGCTCTTTTTCTCTGGTACCTTATCACTCACACCTCTGACATCTACATAAGTACACTCCTGTGAAATTAGTCTTGAATAACATGTTTATTATTGGCTGCATCAGACAGAGAAACTGATCATGAACCTCAGACATGTGTTTGGTATTGTGTAAGTTTAACAGTGCTCCATAACAACGGCAGAGGCAGGTTACTCATGCTAACCGCGTTTGTGGCTGCTGCAGTTTATGGAACATGCAGGTCTGCGGATTGACATGTGGGAATGCAACAAATCTAGACATTATTCCCAGGGCCCACTCCCCTTACATAACTTGACATTAGTAATCCTTAACTCTTTACTTGGCATATAGACTGATGGATTTAATGTCAGGTATAAGATAGGATCAACTGTTGACAACTGTACTTATAACAGCAACGTGTTAATGCAGACTGGTGACTGGTCAACATGACGAATCAGTCTGAAATGTAAGGTAAAGTGTATAATGTATTGCACTATCCATTTTACAAAACCTGTTTTTAATTGACTTATAATTCATATTATAACAGAGTATACTGCTGTTGTCGTTTGTTTCATACAGGACCTAAGTCCTCCATCCCATACATTTGATCAAAATTTCCAAATATTGACCGTTGTGTTTTGGAAAAGTTATCAAAAATAGTTTAGTATGTTTAGATGTGCTTCTAACAGTGAGGTATCAAAAAGTATTGGTTTGTTGTTGGTACCAAAATGTAAGTATTAAAAAATATAAACAAATTCAGATTATGATCAGTTGAGAATCACCTAGATTTGTATTTCTCATTTGATTTATAAATAAAACGCTTGAATTATAACTGAATTTCATTTTAATCTAGATGGTGAAAATGTAAGGGCTGGGTTTTTAAAAAGGATGAAAGTGAAACTAACACTACCCACACGTCTTAGCAAAGATGAAACAAGTATTTCCACCTTCTTAATATAACAATATAGATATAATTGACTGAGATAAGGGACAGGCGGATCTAATTTGGGGAAGGTCATCTAACAGTCAAGTCTTGTGGATCGTAAACAGCTCACGATGGAAGAAGGTATGATCGAAACATCTACACAAACAACATCCTGTACTGGGAATCTCCCACTACAACCCTCTCTCTGTTAGCATGGTTTCCGTTCCTCCTCCTTTTTCTCTTGCCTCTCCGTCTCTCAGCAGTCCAAACCAGGCCACAAAGGAAGAAGGTGTCGACGGACAGGCCAGCCCCGCTCATACCCTCAGGGATTTACATCAAAGTTTCAGAGAGGCAAACCCACGCTCCCCCTCTTTCTATTACAGTACCAGCTCTGCTCCAGTGTTACTTTCATCCAGTAATCAACACTTGGAGCTGGGCAGAGTATCCAACATGGCCTCTGGGCTAAAGGCTGCCGTGTGACAACACACAACAGCTGAGCAAGGTCAGACTGTAAAATGTGAATGTGGAACGGATGAACGGTTCAATGCACAAATGTACACTACCAGGCCATAAGGAAGAGCTCACACACACTCATATAAACAGATTTGGTGGCACTCATCAACAACTCTTTACGCGGGTGGAATTACAGTCAGGGATGACCCAGAGTGGACTACAGGGGCCCAGTGTTAGGAGGCGGCTGTTGTGTTCCCTTCAAGCCCACCTATCCCGTCTCTGTTGTTTTTCCACTGCACTCTTCACTCCAAGCATTCACTCACGCCCCACAGAGCCCGCTGAGCTCTGGGAGTCGACAGCCACTCAGGGAATCTATGGGAACTTAAAAATACTCACATCAGCAATTGTTCGCTACACATAGCACAGTGCAAACTCACTCTGTCAGACCCCCACCAACCTTTTATTTCCGCTGCGCACTTGGACGTTTACTTACACCACTTAATGGCTTTCCCAGACCGCACTCTTGTTTGCCTTTATTTAATATCTTTTCTCTTCTGCTTTTTAAAAAAAAATCTGTTTCCTTCTCTTTATCACAGATTTTTCTTAATGGAAAACTTCAGAGGGAGCTCCCATGTTCAGAGAGGAGAAGGGAGGGGAGCAGATGAATTGTTGATACAGTGTCTGATGTGCTGGGTTAATGTTGTTGTGATAAGTCTGGTTACAGTCTTTGGAGAGATGAAATGACCTTGCTTCAAACAACCCTGTGTTTGGAGAAAGAATCCCCGCCGAGCAACACACTCCAACCATCACTTAGATGTTGTCAACTGATGAGAAGAAGTTTTCCTGCAATAATCAATCGGACAATCTGCCTTTCAGCAACACAAGTGTCAACCACAGCATGCAGTGACTCAGGAAAGGAGTCAGGAAATAACAGTAGTTTGGACAGAGAGCTCTCTCAGTAGCCCATTCATGAGCAGTCAAAAGGTCCTTTGTAACTTACTACCACTCTTAGAACTTTTACAGTGACTGAGCTGCTTCTCCTATGACTGTGCAGCATTTACTGACAACCATTCAGAGGGGTGGAGGGGACTGCAGTGTAGACACGACCTCACTTCCGTCAGGCAAAAAAAAAAATGAACAAAAAAAGACTGAGCAAATGCACAAAGGTAGCAGTATTGAAAAGTTATATAACCTGGCTGGTTAAAAAAAAAAATATGATTAATAGGCCACAACAAAAATTTCAGTTTTCTCAGTGAAATCTTGAACTCCTTAAAGTTACTTTCCTGTATATGAAGCCAAAAGAAGAGACACAGAGTTCATGAATATCAGAGCAGAGCTCAAAGCAGAAAGGGGGGGGGGGTCCAGGTAGTTTTGAACTTGAAAAATTTAGTCAAACAAATATTCTGAGCCTTTTATCTCACAAACTGATGATATTCACAATTTAAATCAACAAATTAAACTCTGGCCAATTTAAGTCTTTTCTTCACGATGGGAAAATCATTTAATACCTTTACAAACAATTTCTCAGGCTTTTGGATAGAAATTGATTGTTTATGGATTCATTGAGATTGATACAATTTCTTCCACACTTTCAGTACATTGGAAAACAGAGTGGTCCTGTTGCTGACCCTGCACACTGAGCTTCTTGTGAAGGGAGAGAGAAAAATTCTCACTATGTGGACTATTGAACTGTCACATTATTCTTACACAACTCTGAAATGCCAAGACCTGGGAAAAGCTTGTGTTATGGTTTGATGGTGATTAAAACAAACTCTCCCGACACCTCACAAAGACAGAAAAGGGGATCAAGCGCAAACCCCATCTAAGTGAACATCCGCTCCTGTTATGGGTTTGTTGCTAACTTGGTGAGGCCAACTGGTGTTGTGGTCCAATCACAAGGTCCAGGCCGCAGCCAAGGCAGTCGGCCCCAATTCATCTGGCCAAGGTTGCCTTGATCTGACCAGACGGGGCAGCCAAGAAAAATACCACCAGACAATCCTTTTCACGCTTGACTTAAGCTCAAACATTCTCACAATCCTTGTTTCTCTTATTAGAAAGAGCCGAGCATGAGTCTGCACTCATTAATGCAGTTATTGTTTGGTGATTAAGTCGATTAAGAAAGGGCCCTACGGTTTGGGTAATGTTTACTTGTGGCGGTAACTACCATGGCTTACCCAGACAATTGTGTAGTGAGTGATCACTGTGGATGTGTGTCAGGGGAAACGCATCTTTTTACACAGCTTGATGGGAAAGCACTTCAAAGGGATACTTACAACTTTTGAACTTTGACTGTCAACACTGACACCATGCCAAATATGACCTTTTACTTGGGGCAAAGTGGGACATTATGAGCAACATGCATTTCACCGCCTACCCAATTTTCAGTTCCACCATAATTACTTCTCTTCCTTTTAAGATTTAGGTCGGATAAAGAATGCAGTCTGATCTCGCAGGAGCTGAGCGGTCTCCAGCCAAATAACTCGTGACTCTATTGTTAACTGCTTGCCCTTTGTGGCACATGAAGCTTTTCCAGCACGCGAGGAAGGCAGCAGAAATAAGATTAGTGGCGTTCATAGTCTGGTTTGGGTGCAACTTGGGTAGATATTGATTACACATTTTTTCCAGACAATTGTGGTGCTGTGTACTTTGGATATGTCTATACTCCTTAAACAATGCTGTTGGTGAAAAATTGTACACCTGTGTTTGGCAATAAATCAGGTGCCCTAGTACAGTATATCAGTGGCATTTACAGTTCATTAGATCAGTGCTGCCCTCCTATGGCCATTAGGGAAAACAACAGATACTTCACACTAACACTCGCATGGTTAAAACCACCAATGTTTTCCTGTGTTCATTATTAAAATACATCTTATAATATGTTCTATAATAATGCTTACATTTCTTACCTATGACTTAAAGTTATATATATATAAACGCAATAAAAATAATATTTTGGGCTCTGGTGGTGAGATGCGTCTACCTGGAAATACAGAAGGTGGGTGAATGGGATGGTTCAAGTCTTATCTCTTGGTGTGCTGTAGCACTTGTCTCCTGTCTCCCTGTCTACTGGCCATGCACAAGCGAGGTGTTTAATATCCCTAAAACAGAACAATAAAACAAAGATCAGTGCGTGATGACACAAACTCACAGTAAGTCTACAAAAACAGGACTCTTAGACAAGTTATGGTTTTTATTTTTTCTCACAAACAAAGTTTGTTTACAAAAAGGAACATCAAAAATAAAATTGTACCTATCTATTGCATGTCATGCTGGCAGTTTGAACTACATGCAAAAACAACAATAATAAGAACATTAATAATAATCATTACTGTACAAAAAATGATGGGGAAGATATGAAGCCAAACATTTCAAAACCAA
>NW_019525029.1:1252758-1342843 GCF_002814215.2 Seriola lalandi dorsalis | reverse complement strand
AGACACTTTCCCCAATTCATTTCCAAATGGAGAGCAGAAAGGAAGGTGTCAAGAATAAAGCACACACTTTTTTATGTTTTAAAAATCTTTGACGTTTGGACAAAGACAAGAGGAACAGAGTTAGTGGGTGGACAGACGGTGGGTGTGGCAGTAGTAGCATATTTTCTCTACAGATGTGGGTGACAGAAATACAAAAACTTAGATGGTAACTGAGCATGGATGCAACTTAGCATATGATTGCGAAAGAGTCAATCGGTGTCCCTTTGGTTTTCCAGTGTACTAAATTTATTACAAAAAAATGAGTGTTATTTATTCGAGGTCCCTTGTCTAAATGAGCAGTGCTTAAAATCAAGGTTATCGAGCGTCCTTAGTCGAAGTTGGTGGCATCTGTCGGCATCACATGGGCTGGTGTGCATGTTGTGTGTTTGTGTGTGAAGTAAAGGTTCCTGGTTGGGCTCAGTCGGTGCTGACCTGCGTGACCTGTGCGTCAGCTGTCTGGTTGGTGGACTGAATGAACATTGGTTGGGTCAGCTCCTGTCCTGCTGGCATCGTCACCTGCTGAATCTGATACAACTGCTGTGAAACAGAGAGACAGACGGAGAGGTTGAAGGTCTATGTGTACTTGGATTTTAACAGGATGACATGGTGACAAGGGTTTAGATCGCTCTTGGGTTGTTAAAAGGTGCTATTTATGCTTCTAGGATAAAACACCTTTTATCTGATTGAATTAGAAATTTTACTCACTGTTGTATAATTACATTTCTGGCTAATTCTCACTTGTGGCATATTTTGTGTTATCTGTCTAATGATAGTTGTCTGTAACTGTATCTTGGCCAGGGAAAGGGAGATACCCAATCTAAATGAGGTTTTCATGCTTAAATAAGATTTGGATTAATAATATTTTCCTCCTAGTAGCACGTCAGCTGGTTAGCAGCTAGGTGTGTGCAATAGTTACAATTACAAATGCTAAAAATGCCACAAACAAGGACAATGAGTCCGGTGCCACCTGGCAAATCTGAGATACAAAATTCAGTGTGTAGCTCTAGATGTCTCCGTCATTTCTACAGCTTTGACACATTGGATATATTTGTTGCAATTTTTACCTGTCCGTCAGTAAACTGGTTGAATTGCTGCTGTCCTTGCTGTACCTCTGTCTGTGTGATCTGTAAACAAGCAAATTAAAGAAAATTAACAATTGAGCAATGTAAATGTTTGGATACATCTCATTTGTTTTCTGAATTTTATTTATGCTGCTATCGTGATTACCTGCTGGGTGTTGGCAAGAGTCTGAATCTGTCCTTGGACCACTTGTGCCCCAGAGACAGACTGAGCTAGACGGATGTATTGTAGTTGGCCAGTGTTTAGTTGCACCTACAGTGAACCAACACAAGGGGGAGACAGAGTTTGGTTAAGAGCAAAGGTCATTTGAATCCAGAGGTCACAGCCATTTTCGTCCTCTGGACAACAGCAGCACGGATAATTCACTTTCCTCTGGTGAATTGTTAACTTTCTAAAACGTATGTTTGATGGCAGTCCCACAGCATCGAACCCAAGATCACTTTAGCCATTTCTTCTGTTTGAACCTGATCCCCGCTGCTCGACCTTCTTCACGACATCACCAATCCCTCCCCCTTGTTCATCATCATCTTTCTGTTCCACCTTGATGCCATTTCTTACCGGGATTTGCTGAATCTCTCCTGTGTTAGTGATGATCTGCTGCATGACCTGCATGGTCTGGCCCTGGGCCTGAGCGGTCTGAGCCTGACCCTGAGCTGCTGCAGCCTGGACAATCTGTACCTGCTGGCCCTCACCCACCTGCATGGCCACCGGCGCACTCTGACGGAGAGAAAAGAAGAGAGAGAGGAAAAGAAAGATAAAAGCAGAAGAAGAGGCAGACGGAAAGAGACAGAGACAGAAGTAACACATTAGTCATTGAAAAGCTACTGGTGCAGACATGTAGTTTAAGATTGACAGCACAAAGATCCAGGAAATCACTAACTTCCCTGGAATGTGATTTTTAACCAGAAGCATAAAGCTCATGTATCCTTAAATATTAGAAGTCTGTTAGAGGATCATCCGGCAGGAACAAAAGACATAGAGACATAAGGTGACAATGCAGGTATCACGACCTCTCTTTCTCTTCTATCTGTCACACTATCCAGGAAAGGCCACCTGATCTCATGCTGCGGCCACCCATACAGACCACTGTCATCCGAGCAGGACCGAGCTCATAAACAGCAGGCACCTACAGGGCTCAGGCAACAAGCATTGGCCTCTGCGTGTGTGGTTAGTGAACATATAAATGCATGCGTGCATGTGTGTTTACCGTGATGGGTGTGCCCTGTGATTGCACCTGCACTTGCTGTAACTGCTGCATGGTGGCACCTTGCAGCATCTGATGGCCGATAGAATAGAATGAGAAAATGAGAGAAAGACACACAGTGAGAAAGCAGCGACAGCAACAACTTAACACATGAATGTAAGCATGTGTGGCGTGTTCGCATAGAAAGCTTAATTGCTAACACAGCAAACAGTGACATATAAGCAGCAATTGACACTTAAAAGCATGGTTATGACATATGCAAATAAAACAGGAGAATTGCACAAAAAAAAAAAAATAATGGTGGAGTTTGGACAGGTTTTAAAAAATGCATGTACATCACAAGTTATGCCAAAGGTTGCATAAGTGCTTATGAGAGAGCTGGTGAAGGGAGAGAAAAATGACAGAAATGGTACAACAGTAACAACGAGTAACACTGAAAGCTCTGCAGACGGACACACGGATACATAAATAAAGGATATGAAATGAGATTTCTGCCCATCACCTTTTACCATTCTAACTCTTTCTTTTCTTTCTCTTGTACTCATTATACTTTTTACTTCTTCTTCGATAGGATTTCCTGCCAACAACTCCCTCCACAGACCACTGTACCATACATAACATGTGTCTGATGGAAGTGGCAGGCTACTGAACTCTTTTACATCAGGGAACACTTCAAGAGAAGAAAGAAGAGGGATAACAGGGATGCGAATAAGAGACAACAAACCAAATGCCTTTTTAGGAGAGTCAAATTTAAACCTTCCACTTATTACCTCAAGGGCCCACCTTTTAAAGTGCTAGCTTTTAAATAAGTTACAATGAGGTCTACGTAAGGTGAGTGTCACAGTGCGACCTCCGTGCTCTCAGCGGGGACTGCAGCAGTCGCAGCACTGGTGAATCAGGCCAGGTCTAAATGACTATGACAGCTCAGCTAAAGGCGGTCTGCTGAAGCAGCACGAAACAGCACAGCAGCCCAGCAGCACAGCTACATGACATGCAGAGACCAAGCTGCAGAGAAGAGCGCTTAGGAGCAAAAGTAGTAGGAATGAGCTCATTAGAAAGAGAGACAACTGAACAGTGCTCCTAATTATGCGTGTTTTTTTATCTTACTGTTTAGTGAAACACTGTGATCCTGAGGGGGAATGCAATTTCGCTAGTAGTCTGTGCGAGTGTCGAGAACACAGTTTGTGTGTGTGTGTGTGTGTGTGTGTGTGTGTGTGTGTGTGTACACTGGAGACTTGCTTCCATTAAGAAACAGCTATTGATTTTCACTTTTTATTCTCTTTCAGCTCATTTTTCCGTAGCTGAAACACAGCATTAGTGAGGATGAGAAAGAAGAAGAGAAAAAGTCCAGTGTTTGATAATTAATTTAAGGCAATGAAACATTTTTTTCCCTTTTTTTTCTCTCTGTGCTTCACTTATAAAAAGGCAAAACATACACTGCTTACTATACTGTTACAGAAACTCAAGGTTTTACAGCCTACAATATTGCAAAAATAAACAGGGACTGATAGCACAAATTTTAATCAACCAGTTACAGTGTGTCTATAAACATAGTTCATATAAGTAAATAGAGGAAGAGGAAATATTCTCATTGGCAAAGCGCTCAGATCAAATGTTTACTCTGCAGAGTTTCAGAGGGAGGGTGTGCATGTGTGTTGTTATGTGTGCAGGGTGTGTTCTGAGGTTCAGTTATTCCTGCTGGTGGGAGAGTGGTCAGTTCCTAAAAGTGAGCTAATACTAATGTCAATAAAATCAGGCACGATGACCTGAGTAACAAGGCTTTTGCAGCGGGATTCCCAGGACTGGGTGGAGTTTAGAATGTGCGACTTTACACTACTGGGGAGAGGTAATCCTTTTAACACAGACACACACAGACACACACACACACACACACACACACACACAAACACACACACGCACACACAGAAATGCACTCTTTTCTTGAAGTTCAGTGCAGGATTCATTAACTTGTTAGGGCTGTGGTTTCACTTTGTTTCTGCTTCTTCTAAATCTTCAGAGCACAGATGTTTTGTACTCTAAAGAGGTTTGTGACAAACGCTGTGAAGAGCTCTTCAAAGCTCTTTGGTAGTACCTGTCCTTGCTGTGGTTGTGCGATGATGATCTGACCAGGCTGGATGGTCGTGGCTGTTTGTGCACCAGGTTGCTGGCCCTGTTGTGTTCCCTGCACCTGTACGGCTCCGGGCTGCTGGGCCAGGGTGAAGTAGTACTGCACCGGCTCTGCTGGAGCTACTGACTGACGCATCTCCTCCTGAAGATGAGAAACAAACACACACACAGACACAGACACACACAGACACACACACACACACACACACACACACACACACACACACACACACACACACACGGAAGGAGGCCTATCAGTCCATTACATCTCCATGAATTATTTTTGTTGGTGTAACAGAAGAGAAGAGCAGCTCTGATAAATAACTGATGGGATGTGGCTGGGGAGGAGTAATGTAATCTGGATGTAAGCTCCATTACAAGCATCATACTGGTCAATACCATACACTGCAGGCCTGGAGGCATGCTAGGCTGAACAAGGTGATGTGTTTTTACTCTGATCAGCCAGGAGCAATTTATACAAAAAACTGTCTCAAACATTTGTTACTCCAATAGCTAAAGGGGAAGCAACTAATAATCTGACAGTTATTGATTTATGTATGGAAATCTCTGTCCATCCTCTCCCTGGGTCAACACAAATGCAGCGTCAGAATTTGTTGGGATTCAGTTCACTCAGCACAGTTCAGCAGGTTAAACATTTGCTGGCATGGGGGCTTGAACCCAGGTCGAACAATTCTTATAAATGTAATTATCAGTAAAGACTGACCTGTGTTATGCTGCTTCATAACTGACTAATGAGCGTGGCTTCATCTTGATGATGTTTCTCCATCACCAGAAGCGTAAACACCCCTCTCCCAGCTCCATAACAACACAGCTGAGAGTGTAGGATGTTTACATGCCTGGAGACAGTCTACTTGACAACAAATTTAAATATCTCACTCCTCCATCTGGTATACAAAATTTTCGTACAATACATAAATCTCTTGCTTGAGCACAACTTCAACGCAATATGCTGTTCTCTTTCGCTGTCCTTGTTAAATTAGTTCCTGGGAAGAGACATGTTTAAACACTTCATCCTACTAGTAACTATTAGCTACTAACTCAAACAACTAGTGCCATTGGTGAGGTTACTGTTGGCTGTTAGAGGCAATAAGATGCTGCAAACATCCGACTGAAAGCCCTCGCTGTCCAAACCCCAGCTTCCAGTCAAGGATGTTTACAGCCCCTCCAGGTTGCCAACAATGGAAACGCCCCTGAGATGACATGATATGAAATGAATGATAACTTTAATTTGTGAGCAAATTATTTTTCAAAAAACACTTCAGATACTCCAGCTGTTTGCCTGTCACTGCGCAGGTAATAAGACCATCCTGGAAGTGTATGCTTCCCTACCTGTCGTTTAGGGGGCTTCAGGTCGTCCCGGGGCACAATGTCAATCAAGAAGTCAAACTGGTCGAACTTTGTTATTGCCATGGCAATGTCGTTCCTCTGTAAACATAACAGACACAGAAGGTGATTAGGTCAGAGTCAATATATGCAGCAACCTATATATAAACATGCCTCAAGGCCTAAGGTCAACTCTCTCAAAATAGCCACACGAGAGGATACTTTGGAATTGAAATGAAGTTCCCAGTAGTATTGTAACAGGTATTTGCTTTGACAACTTAGCTCAAAGGAAGACGGGATTTGTTTAGAATTGAAACAATTAGTCGATGGAAAATTAATTTGCAACTATTTTGATGATCAATTAATATTTTGAGTCACGTTTCAAGCAAGAAAAAGCTAAGAATTGTTGTTGTTGCTTGTTCCAGCTTAATAGATTTTGGTTTTGGATTGCTGGTCAGGAACAACAAGTTATTTCAACATGTCACCTTCACACTTTTGTTTTATATACAAAACAATTAATCAAGGAAATCACTGGCAGATTAAATGATAATGAAATGAAGAAAGTTCAACTTTCTTTTTTTCCTTTCTCTTTCTTTTTTTAACCATGAATTAAGACAAATAGATTAATAAAACCAACCAACCTAGCACCACAATACAAAACCGTGGATGTGTGAGATGGGTGGAAATGAACAAGAATGACGTTGTCCTGCACTTATGAGCACACGCTCTCCCACTATACGCCTTCCTATATCCATAGCAGTGTGCTGTCTCTGTGGAATTTTCCACAGGATATTGGCTGTCAGGACCCCCCATTGTGGCCTTCCCTGCACTAGAGGCTATTTATAGTCGCTTGATTAATATCTGGTAACACCAGGTCACATCTACACTTGTTCTATTGATGAGCGTTGCTATGGTGACCCCAACTGGCGTGCCCTCTTCACAATAGGACTCGGGCTCAGCACATGAGTGTATGTGCGAACATGTGTAAATGGAGGGTTGTTTTCCCTAACTGAGACACAAGAAAATCACACATTCATGAGGTGAAGAGTCACAGGTACCTCGCCATCTGTGGTACGAAATGTAATTAACATGTAAACCTGCACAGTAAATGAAGTTTCTATTTAAAGCATACAGTCTAAAAACAAAGCATTTAATACTAAAAAAATAAATAAATAAAAAAAGGAGCCAGGGACAGAGATAAGCCAAGACAACAGGAAAGTGAACACACTTCCAAAGTAGGTCTTCAATTTTAGACTCCTCTTTTTTTGCTGTCTTTTTTTCTACCTGCACTGGCACTGGCACACACACACGCACACACAGGCACGCACACACACACACACACACACACACACACACACACACACACACACATATCCATGGGCTGCTAATCTCTCAGAGGTATGTGAATGGATAAAGTGGACTTAAGGGCTTTCATGTTCTGCTCCACAGTTTTCCCCTCTTGACATCCAGGTGAGACAAACTAGCCTGATTTTCCCAACTGCTCCCATCAGCGCCCTCAGGCTCTCTGCTTTTCCCCTTCGCATCATTCCAGGGTCCATCTTATTCGAGTTTGGGACAGCAGAGCAGGCAAAATGGCACCGGAGGGAAAACTGGGTCATCGGTGCCCGCCTGGCTTTGCTTTCAAAGTCAATGGAGAGAAAACGAACTAAATAGAGGGATAGTCCTCAAGGGGATGCTGGTAGGGGGCCTCTGCTTGTATACGCACACAGACAGAAACACTTACTGAATAGAAAGTAACAAACCAAAATGAGAGCTAAATGCAGGGGTGTGGGAGAAGTTAAAAGGTAAAAGGTAGCACAATAAGGATATGTACAGACGGAAGAAAGAGGTAGGGAAACAAAATGAAGATAGAGTAACGTAATTGTTACAGTAGATGGATGTGGCGACCCCCACAAATTAGCCAGAAGGAGTGTAAGCAAACAGCTGAGTCAAAAATTGACAGGTCAGTCAGTTTGATGTGTAATGAGGTGTGATCTGATCAAAGTAACACATTCTATCTGCCATTCAAGGAGGACATTAAGATGTAAAAGGAGGAGGATGAGGAGAACAGAATTCACACAACTCAATGTGTGTGTCTGACCTGTAGTGTGCGTCTCTTGTTGTCCTCGGTGTGGATCCAGGCTCTGAGGGTGAGCTCTGTGATGAAGATCTGAGCCGCCTTGGCAAACAGGACTGGAGCCTCTGCACTGATCATCTGTATATAGGAGATGGAATTACACTTGGTTAAATACACCCACAGACTATTAAACTTCAATCACATGAATCACTCAGGACCTGAGGAACAAAAGGCTGCACCACATTCACAGGTGCTACAAAATAATTAATTTGTTTAAAAATGCTAATGTGACAGCCCTCAACTCAAACAGACTATATTGGTAAGCAGAATAATCTCATTATTTCTCAACAAAACATATGAACTTTTCCATCCTTTTCATTGTAAGCTACCTTGAAACCCTTATTTGTCCCTAACAACGATTCTTCTTAGCTTGAAACTCTACTTCTTCATATCGAGTGGCATTCAACTCTCAGACCAAGCCATGTGATAATTGTTTAAGTAAATGGACAGTAATGTGAAGCTTAAATGAACTGTAATAATTCCACACTACTCACATGTGCTTGCACACATGCAGCGAAAGCTACTGTGTCAGGGCTGACAGAAGACAGATATGCTTGTGATCTCCTGATCTCTTTACCAGTATAAGCTGCTGCTTAACTAAGGGGATAGTGCTCTTGACACGACACATTCTAACCGTGCGCACACACTCATGTTGCAAGGCTTTCTCTTTGGAGACTATGAACCACGTTGGCTGATAATCTGGTGAAATGGGGGGAAAATAATTACTCCTCCATGTGCCATAACTGCCTCGTTGAATGCAACTGACAAATGTTAGGAGATTGGTAGGTTCCTCTGAATAGAGGTTGTGCACACATGCCCCAAAAAGCCAGGGATAAAATGAGAACATCTGTAAGACTGGCATTGTTATCAATGTGTGCTTTAAATTGAGTGCTATCAATTGTAATGAGCCCAATACAATTCTCATTGTTAGTTTATTCTACTCAAATGCTCTTCCGACATAAACCACAACTTGCAGAAATGTGGAATGTTTTAAAAAAGTCAACAAGCAGCGAAAATCTAAAGCAAACCTTCTAATCTTCTAATAGCTGCACAATCAGTTTTATAATTTCACTTAATGATGGTTGATTATTGCCTTATGCACATTGTTAATATGGTTTGATGTAAACCCATGTGATATAAATAATGGACTTCTTATCAACAGGCACTGCTAAATGTGCAACAGCTGATAATATTTTTCCATTATAAAATAATCTTTGGTGTTGAGTCCAGCAGGGCCTGAGTGTTCTGAGGAACAGGGCCACATTGAGGAACGTTATCCGAAAGGCTTTAAGGTATTAAAATAATCAAAATGCAGACTATATGTATACGAAAAATTTAACTAAAATCGGATGCATTTAAATCATTGTCAAGATTTATTGCCAGTCTTTATTACCCTTTTTTCCCCAGTCTTACCTTTAAGTGAACTTCTCTCTGCTGTAATTTCAAATACGTTGCAGAAGTGTCTTACGGCCTTATCTACTTGGTCATGTTTGTAGTGGATTTAACCTCTCAGTTTCAAGAAGAGGATAATGTGGCAGTTTGGTTTGTTACATACAACAAATATTCTCACACATTATTGTCATTTATTTAAACTCTTTTCTTACTTTGACATCCTCATCCAGCTTCATAATTTTCTTGATTCGAGCTAGAGGCAACTCCTGCACACGAAAATCCTTCTGAAAGTAACAGATGGCTTTCCAGTTAGAGACATTAAAGACACAGAGTAGAGCACAAATAAGTTGAGTTTAGTATTTACATTTGTGTATGTTTGAAACCATATAAAACCATTGAATTTTAGTGTTGTCACTGATATGTGTTGGTCTTGTCTATTTCAGTGGGCATAACGTACCACAGTCAGGTTCCTGATCTCCTCCATGACACGAGGCCAGAAGGACTGCAGGGTTTGCTGGGCATCGCTGCCCCCGGCTCCAAACGCATCTGCGGACATCTTCTACTCTGCTGCATGGAGGGATGACAAGGAGGAGAAAGGAAGAAGCAAGTGTTAAATATTAGAAAAGTCAAAAACAAAGACGTGATGTGAAGATTAAGAGACACAGGGGACAGGTCATTCACTAAGAACAAAGGACACCAGGACACAGAATACAGTGTCAGTCCAAGCCAGGCCAGCGCTGCCCAGAGCTCTCCCCGTGTGTCACAACCACATATCCTATCACAGCCTATAATTATAATACAGTGAAATCTAAAATAGAGCACCAATGGGCTTCTATTCTCGTACTTGTGGGATGTTGACATGCCCAAGAACCCACCACCAGACTAGCTGCACACTCCCCGATTATGAATGGCTCCATCACCTTTGGCCCATAGCTGGAGCTCCTCTGCAAACACAAGCACGTCATGTGCAAGTCAATAGCTGCTGGTGACCCTGTGCATTGAGGACACATGTGTGTTTGTGTCATAGAGAAAAGATCTCCTGACAACAACTGGGTCCTATTTTTTTGAGGCGCACACAACACACACACACACACACACAAAAATCAAAAGTGGTAAAGTGAAATGAAGCAACTGTTACAAATACATGCATGCAGACATAAAAGCCAGTGCTTCTACAAGGGGTCTGACGGTTTGAAAGAGGATCCAGCAGGTTACTATGGCATGCCAGGAATCTGCTGGGGGAATATTGGCCTGCCTGTCTGAGCACGCAGAGCTTGGAGTGTCTGGATCGCACTCTTTCACTCTGTCCCTTTTCTCCCTTTTCTCCCTACCTCAGTAGATTCAGCAGAAGGGAGAAGAAAAAGAGACATTGGGGGACAGAACAAGAGATGAGTGTGTGGCGCTACTCAAGGGAGACTGAGTGTGTTTGTGTGTGTTGCTGAGGGAGGGGTAGTGCCTTGTCCAGTTCAGCATTAATCCAGCGCTAAGACAAAGTGCCAAAGGGTTTAACAGGGGGAGGTAAGAGAGAGACAGGGCCGCAGTCAGACTGCTGTGCAAACTAGCTATGTGGGTCAAACAAGACAGAAAGAGGGAGACACAGAGAGAAAGAGAGAGACATGACAGTACAAAGAAAAAGAGTGTTAGGAGAAGGGGGGGGTCTCCTCTTTATCTTCTCTTTCTTTTCTCACTCTGAGCCAACAAGCATGAATGGCTGCAGCTCAGGTCCAGCTGACAGACCAATACAATACAAAAAGACAGCCTTTCAAACACTCCATCCAGTGTCTCCTCCTCTAGGTCCTGTTACAGTTGTGTTGTATGGGATTGCTTTGACTTTGGGTCCAGGTCAGCTCCTTTATTCATACCAGTTAAGTGCAGCTGTGAATATTTTACACCGATAAATCACTAATTCAGAGTGCAAACCCTTTACCTGATTGATTTTTGACAGGAAAGATCACTTTGTCTGGCCTTTGTGGAAGTTACTGAATAATATAGAAGAAGCACTGCTGCATCCTGTTCTGTCATTCAGTTTTCGACAGAGAGTAACCTAAATCAATGAGACAGAATAGCAGTGGGGAGGGGGGGGCTTTATATAAATCAATCAGGCCGCTTGTAGCTATGACATGCCAGGCTAGTGATTGACCTTGACAATGTCTCCCCTTCTCTGTCTGATGCTCCAGTGTCCAGTTGCATTTCAAGGTTGATTGAAATCCTGCAGTCACTAGAACAATCCCAGCATTCCATGCGGCAGGAATGACTGATGGGAAGTGTAGTTTTTCCTCCACTTCCCGATGGGCGAACTGACCTCTGCCAGTTCTTTCACTGCCTCTGTGTAGTTTGCAGCACCATGACCATGCAAATAGGCCCAACAAAATAAGAGCGATGAGAGCCATTTGTTTTTCTATCTAAATGGCATTTTACCACTGGTATCAGCACATGATCTTGTGATCATTTTGAACAACACAACCTTGTGTATCTGCGTGTGCACTATCTGCCAGCTTGTGTGGCTCTCTCCAACTGGTAGCCCGATAAGAAACCATAATTAGGAATTTCACTTAACATCATTACAGACAACCATCAGGCTAATTACCATGGTAACAACACCGAGGCCCAGAGGAAGATAGGAGTTAAAATAGCAAATGATTCAATTGATAAAAAGATAAGTAAAACACACAGGCCACCCCAGCTCCTCCTTCTGCTCTCTCATACATACCTCACTTCTCTTAAGCTCCTGCCTTTACTTTCAAAACAGAGAGAGAGAGAGAGAGATCTTATTAAATCACATACACCCCAACCCCCTCTCTCTGACCCCGTGACCTTCAATCTAAATACACAGCCACGCACTAACCACAGCAGCAGGAGGAGGGGAAGTCAGTATGTGAGAAGAAATGAGAAAGCAAGTGTGATGAGGCGGGCTGAAGTGTGAGTGGGGGGAAAAGAAAGAACATATGTGAGAGAGGCTAAGTAACAACATGTCCTTGAGTGTTGCTCCTCCAAGCCGGTGTTCAACCTACAGTAAACCAATATTACCATATTTCCCAAGGCCTTGCATCAATGGAAAGTTTGCGTGGGAGATTGCTGATGTCTGACACACAAATACAGAACATAATGTCTTCTGCTGACTTATGCAACACCTTCTATGGTCTATTCAAATAAACACTCTGAGAGGTGCTATCCAATGCACAAAGAAAATCAATTTTGATACTCCCCGAAAGCTAATAAATGTCAGCATTATAAAACTTATAACAATCTGGAGGTGGATACATATAAATATAGAACGCCAGCGTCAAAATGGCTTATTTTATCTGCAGTGACAAGTACCATTAGCTTCTGTATTTCAGGTCTCCAATCAATAGTAAGTTTTGAAGTACTTAAAGTACGTAAAAATGAGAATCTGGACTGAAGAATTTGTTGAAGCTTGTTTGTCCGGTTCACTTCTTACTACCTGTTGTCAGTGTTGTAAGTCGCTCTACATCAAGTATCGACAAATGTTGGGAATGTACCGTGCTTTCATGTGAGATTGTTTTTCTTGATAATGCAGTGGATCATTCTGTTCAATGAACCTGACAAGTTAATCTACGCTGTGTTGTTCTAAGCTGCTACTGTATGCTATATTAGGGTACATCGTGTTGTTCTGCACTGTGCACCTCTCCTCTCCTCTTCCCTGCGGTTCTGTTGTCCTTCATCAGGTCATCGAGACAGAGAGATGCCGGTGTTGGGTTTCCTAGGAACTCTGCTCTGTGTATGTGTATCTTTGAGGACAAATGTGATGTCTGCACTTTGTCGACATTGTCCAACACAGCAACTCGCTCTTCCTCCTTCAGCGGCTTTACATCTCTCTTCCTGTCTCTTCTCCAGTTCTTCCCATCTCTCTCTGTCACTCCTGGGTACGCGTAACTTTCTTCCTGTCTTACTTACTTTTACCTGATCCCCCTGTTCCAACTTCTCTGGGAAAGTCAATGTTGCTCCGCTTCCAGCAGCTGAATCAGCGCTAATGTTCTCACAGCCCCGTCCTGCATCTCTCTTCTCTCGTTCTCATCCCTCCCTCCCCCCTCCCCCTCTTGCTTGCTGGCACGTCACATCAAGTGGCCACTCACAGCAGCATCAGCAACTCGCTCCAACTCTGACATCACACCACTTTACATGAGCCTTCAATTCCTGTCCAAATAAACCTGATAGGACCTTGGATCAGTGCAGGCAGAAAGGCTAAAGACCGGAAAAATACAACAAGATAGTATCGCTTAGCCATGTGTCTATCTATTTGCTCCTTAAAATTAGTATAAGAGAGGGAAAACAGCAAAGACACACTGCAAAGTTTTATGCTTGCAATTCCACACATAGGCATCATTTCAAAAGTGAGTACAGTGGAGCAAATTAATTAACTGGTCTTTGGTTAAAGTGAAATGTTTTGCCGTTAACTGCCCCTTAATCACCTGACAATTGGTGTAAAGTGAGCTTAATTTTGCTGATTGCAGTTGATAGGTAATGAGGTAAGGCAGTTTGGGACAACCTGAAGGCCTATTTGAGGCAGAAGAGTGAACTTTTCCCTGAGGGGTTTCAGTATCACATTGTTGCAGTGCTGAGGAAGAATTCATCTCATCACAGATCTTTCCCTGGAGCAGGGCTGACACTTCACATCGAAGCAGATGTGCATTGAGAAGACCTGACTTACACAGAAGCAGAGTGTCATATACTGTACCAAGTTAGTGTGTCATTTTGTGCCAAGCATAATTTCCGTTAAGTGAGAACTCTTACACCTCAATCACAAAAAACTTTGTCAGTGTAAAGACATCAGTGTAGCCATTTAATTAATGTGTCTGGTTGATTTGATTAATTTTAATAATCTAAGACTGTAAAAAGCAGTGAGAAAGTACTACACTTATGTGGATAATAACTCAGAAATTAAAACATAAATATAAATTAGTACAGCCACAATCCAGATCACTACTTGCATATAACATGGTTGTTTGGAATATAGTTCAGTCCAACTTTTTACAGCTCCCTTTTAAAACACAAGTGAATGTTCATAAACAAGGAGAAGAGAAAACTGACATAAATTGTGTTGACAAATGTTAGAGCGAGGGCATGACAGAGAGGAAGGAATAAAAGAGATACAGTTGATTTCTTTCCCCCCATACTATGACCTTAAAGTAACCTTCCACATTATTACTCTTCATGGTTACACAGAGCTAAAACATCAGGGAGTACAAAGAGCAAATATGTAGCCACATGAACTGGTCACCATTCAGTTTCAATATAAATGATGAAATCAAATGAAAGACATTTTTTGAATGATATAGAACCAACTATGGGATGAGTGTTGCTACACTGACATGTATTTAGCAAGAGGTCAGTTTTCCACATGCTGCTGTGTGAAACTGTCAATGCTGCAGAATGGACAGTTCTGCAGGAAGGTCACTAAAGGTTGATGTCTGCTAGGTTTTAACTGGCCTCCGACGCAGAAAAGCGAATGCAGCTGTGTTTACACAACATACATTACCATAAACCAGGATATATCATTGAACCACTTAATGTTTAACATTAGGCGTTTACTACGACAGTTTTATTCTGATCTACTGTACCCAAACAGATGGAATAAATACAGCCTAGATAACAAATGTCAAGCTGTCAAACATTCAGTTCAATTGATGACCATATATCAAATGGGCCGTTTGTACAAATCCTGAACTATTAAAGTGTTCACCTTGATGAACCCAATCACAAATGGCATACAGACTGGCATGGTTACAACATGCAGGGTAAATGATTTACTCATGCAAAACAAAAAAAACAAGAAGTTCCCAGCCAGGAATTACAGATTAACTACTGGGAAACGCACAACATTTTCACAGATGTTGGTGCTAATGTTTCGTGATTAAAAAAAAAAACAGACAGGGTTATAATGACGGACGTGCTCACTGTGACCTGTAGTGTAACATCTCTTTGGCATGGCTGGACCGATCCAGCCAACCAAACAGCCCTGCAAACTTTGCCCTTGGTTCTGCTTCAAGCCAACTCCAGGAAGTGCTAGTCACTGATCTCCCAAGGTCATTCAACAGAGGAGAGAGAGAAACCAGAGAGGGAGGAGGGAGGGAGAGGGAGAGAGAGAGAGAGACAGAGAGAGGGAGAGAGAGAGAGATGAAAGAGAGAAGGGGAGGGACAGGGGGAGGATAGAAAAGGACACGTTTTTCAACTTTCACTGCAGCACTTAAGTGACCCCAGTGGTGCGGTCTGTGTACTTTCTAAGACGCTTAATAAAAACATCACATACTTAACATATTAGCTATGTACTGTATCCCCCTTTGAGTTTCACTTCTCATCTCCCGCTACATGTTTCCTTCTCGTTGCTGACAGAGAGACTGCGGGGAGCCAATCTCACATTCCTGTGACCTTCATCCAATGCTAGGCCCAGTCCCTGGCGTCAAAGAAGGCAGGGCTAAAGCTACCTGCATATTACATGCTGGAACACAGCTGACTCCCCCTGGCTGCCCACACACACTGTCTTTACTGACAGTGTGCACATGTAAAAACACGAGGGGGGGGGGGGGGGGGGGGGGGGGCAAGGGCAAAAGAGTGAATGCACAGCGGTGATAAGGTGAAAGGCCTAGCTATGTCTAAGTGGTTTGCGTGTGTCATTTACTTTTTCCTCCTCCGGTGTCCCTATGGTACAGCGTAGGGCACAAATGATATTCAAATCTCATGCAGACAGCAGCCAGCCCTGGGATTTGGCAGCAAGGGCTTCAACTTAAGAGTTATTTTTAGTCTCCCTCTCTCAGTCTCTCGCACACACTCTCTCTCTCTCTCTCTCTCTTTCCCCAATGGGACTTTGTTTTGTCAAAGGCACCAATGGAAACTTTCAATTAAGGAGCAAGGGAAAGGAGAGAAAGGGAGTCAGAGGCAAGTGAGAGAAGAGGCACCCTCCAAAGATTCCATCAGAAGAGATCAGATCAAACTATTAGCCTCCCCTGCCCCTGAAGCTGACAGGCTGACAGTCTGTCCCATCTGGGCGTCTGTCACTGTCGGGGAGGGGGCCTGAGGGGTCCTGAGGTCACTGCAACCAGCTGCACCTCCACCCCTGGAGACCCCTAACACCAACAGTGACAACAACATTGAGAGATGTCCTCTCAGAGTCCTCCATATATGACAAAACCTCAGTTCAACATAGGTGCCATCTTTGCTGCTCAGCTCTGCGTCACTGTCTGGAACTAACATGTAAACAAGGACGTTACATTGGAAAGCGGGGTCCGGACCAGCACCCTGAGGTGCTGTGGCCTCCAGGACATCAATACCACCAAGACAGTGAAGCACTTCTAAGTAGAGAGTCAGAGCCTGGCAGCTATGCACTTCCATGCGGCCGATAACAGGACACTGAGTAAGTGTTTAAGTGTGTATTCGGTGTGGTAGTCCAAAGTCAGAACACAACAAGTGACAACCACAGACAGACTTCACTCTATATTGATACTTTGAGGATGAAAATATAACAAAAAAAAAGCAACAAGAAGAACCATCATAGTTTGTTTTTTTAACCACAGTTCACTCTCTAAAAAGCATTAATGCTGTACTGAAATAATAACTGAAGGACATGGATGAGACACACACACACACACACACACACACACACACACACACACACACAACTCCAGTCTTCCAAGGAGAGTACTACAGGACAGGAAAGGGAGGGGGACTGAGGACGGCTGTAAAGGACAGACACAGTCTCATCACTGCAGAGCATGATGGAGAGAGAAAAGACATCAGAAAGTGAACAGAGGAGAACTATTTATTCAGAAAATTTAAGTCTAACCAACTTGACAAGTCTCCTCTCTATGTGTGTTTTCAGCGGTCAGACTTACCCCTGTGCCCTTCATGGTGAACAGTCTGCCCCGGTGGAGCAGAGCAGAATAGAGGGAAACAGATAGCCCCGTTCAAGTCTCCTTGAGAGCAGCAGCGGCAGCAGGAAGAAGAGGCACAGAGGTTGACAGAAAAACTCTCTCAAGCTCCTTCACTTCCTCCGGTTCCCTGATCGTATCAACAGACAAAAGGCACTCTGGCTCCACTGGACGGCTTTAAAAAGGCTCTAAGCCCGGACACACAGAAGAGCAAGCCCCCCCCCTTCTTCTACCCCTCCCCCTCTCTCTCCCACTCTCCCTTTACACATTGCCCTGTCTCCTTCAGCAGCCCCCCAGCGTCCTCCTCCTGCCTCAACATACAGCCCCGTCTCTCCTGTTTCTCTGACCAAGTCCCCTCAACTCGCTGACCTTCTGTGTTTCTCTGTCTTTTTTACTCTATAACCCCTCTCCCTCTCTCTAACCAGTGACCTGTGCGTTTGTCTTTGAGCTGACCCCTGGCCCGGCGCAGAGAAGAGGACGAGAGGGAATAGAAAGCCAGCACAGCAGCAAGCAACAGCGCAACAGCAGGCAAACAGTACAGCGGCACTCCCGACTCTCAGACAAAAATCTCTAGCCTCCTTCCCCTTTAACATTCAAGAGTAATCAATCTAGCATGCTACATGATACTCAAACCCCGCCTCACACCCGGCTCCCACCTCACTCTTACACTTGCAACCAGTGAGAAGACAGGGTTCTCCTATGCCATTGGATGTTGCACACACCAATCAGCTCTGACACATCCCCTGCTCCTCCCCTTTCCTCCGCCCAACCCCCTTTTACCGACAGCCAACTTCCTGCTCTAAGTTACCTTGAGCTGCAGGATAGGGGTCAGGGAAAAGAAAAGAGGAAGAGAGAGTAAAGAGGAGAATAGGTAAAAAGGAGAAAATAAAGTTGTGGAAAGCTCTTCGGAGAGTGTGTGAGGGTGTGCTCGTAGTGGCTTGCCTCGGCATGGTTTGTCCTCAGGCGTTCCCTGCCTCTCCTGCTGCTGGACGGATGAGAAAGGTTCCACGGGCTGCTCTCTGACAACTGCTCTCTGCTTATTTACAATGTCAAACTAAATGTCTCCCTCCGCCCCGCCTCCTCTCTGCCGCTACAGGCTGACAGCACAGTGATGCAGGCAGCCACGCTGGCCCTCACTGGTTAAAAGAAGTGCCAGAATAGATGCCGCATGTTGCATCCACATGATTTAAAGTACAAAAGCATACTAGGCAGACTCCTGTCTCATACGTGTGCACAGGCACACATGCACATCCACACACACACACACATACATGTTTTGTCCTTGCTTTCTCATTCATCCTTGCTCACAGCCACAGGTACACACCGCAAACATCTAGCCTCTAACCAGCCTACCTGTTATAATCATTGTACTCTTAATATTATGCTAACAGAGGAACATTATCTACATACATGATCCCTCATTATATGTTTAGAATATTAATTAGTTAAATTAGACTTTATTCAACAAATTCTCACGACTCATGAGAACTTTCACTTAGGCAGCTTACTACAACCACAACATAAATCCAATGACACCCTAATTATGTTGTCAATCAAATTTACACAAAAACTAATTACTGCAAAACCATTGCAGAGCTTGGCACAAAATGAAATAGAAACAGCTGCCTTGTGAGCAGTCACAGAACAGGGAGAAAAAAAGAGTGCATTTGATTCTTGTCCTATTTGTGGATAAACAAGACTTAAGAGATATGGGTGAAAGTCTGTAAACAAAGACATTGTTGTCTTGACTCCAAAAACTATGCTCACAGCAACTTCCACAATTAAAACGTCACCAAAAAACCACGTCAGCAATGTCATACAATGTCCTTCTTGTTAACTCACCAGTTTAATGTGCATGCTTTCTACAGAGTAACCTTTACTTTGGAGCACCAAGGCAGGACACTCATGGTGTTTAATGCACCACTGACTGCATCAGTAATTCCACATCGACACACGTAAAGCTTAGACGAAGTGATAAGAAGGGAGAGAAACTGAAGGTGTGATGGTGATGAAATTGTCTTCAAAGTAGGTTTTAAGTGTAAAGGATGGTGGTATGATCTGCAGCTTTATGCTGCATATTACTGCAAATCCTGACAGTAGTGAGGAACACAACAAGCTTAAGAGAGAGAAAGAGAGCAAACCTGCCCCATCAATGAAAAACCTAGAGGGGGAGGGGAACCGGAAGGATGGAGAAGGACAGAGAGGAGAGTTGTTTCAGGATGGGAGGGGTAGAGAACAAGTGGAGAGAGGGCGAGAGAACAAGATAGAGACTCAGGAGAAACAAAGCTAAATGTTCCCTTTTCTATTTTAGTGAGGAGCATGGGGACTAGAGCAGGTACTACAGCGATCCAGTTAATGATTAGAGTGGAACTGCACAAAGATTACTCTCTCCAGCATGGCTACCGTGCCAGAGCAGCTCTCTCTGTAGGTGCATTCTGGCTACCCAAAATGCCACAGTAATGACACCTGGCAAGGTCACCGTACAAATGAGACCTTCCCATGACCCATGCTGCCCGTAGCAGGGACATGTTTGCTCTCACTGACGCCGTTTAGAGATAAACATCCACCTGCCAGACTTTAGGGTTTCATATACACACAGCACCCTCCGGGTAGCAAGGCCAAGCCATGCATTCACCCACAAATATGCAAAAATACATGCACACCCGCTTATCTAAATGTTTAGCTGAATGACTTGCACATAAATTACTCAGGGATTAAGTCCCCTGATGTATGAATGAACCTCATGCAGACACTGTTATTTTAGACATACATGTACAGAGGACAATGATTAAGAACAGAACATTAATACAACTATTCTAAATTAATAAATTAAATTAAGCTGTAGGAATGGCTGCAAACTGTACACAGTATCTTTCTCCAATGCTAATGATGAATGGGAAAAGCTACAGGACCTTTGAAACTCATATTCACAGGGCATATAGCAGAGAGCTAGTATTGTTTTCAGTACATTATGAATATGAAAGAGGCGAATTTCTGATGACGAATGAATTTTGTTTTGTTATCAGTGAAAGAAAAAAATCCAACTAAACACAAGTGCAGCTTCATGTTGGATGACTGCTCAGTCTCGTTCTGCTTGTTGTGACTGAATTTAAAGTTATCTTTAATTATTTAAGTGTTATACGGTATGTACATTGAGTGTTTAATCTAGAACAGGAGTGTAGCTAACACTGACCCGAGTACCAAAACAGAGACACACTTTATAGTTACATATAAATAGTATTGGGCATTTACACTGGAAATAGGGCAACTTTGGCATTTAACGCGTCAGCCTTTAATACCGTGTCGCACTTAAACTAGGTCGCTACATTATATATCATAAGCCAGTTAGGATAACAAAGTGGCTAGCCGGAGACAACGAAACCAATGCAACACCACACGTTAGCAGATGGAAGTCCGTATTTAAATATCAAACTAAGGTCGCTATAGTAGACTACTATATTTAGATGCACCGTAGCGCATATAACATATCGACAGCTTAATACGTATGACAGCAACCTTAAACACATACATTTAGCACTAGTAGCTAGCGTTATGGTGGTGGTCACTGTTGAAAGGGACTTCGGGCTAACGTTAGTGAAGTTAATGTTAGCTTGTAGGACATGCACACTGGTGACTGTTGTACAGCACAGGTGACCATCCGCAGTGTGTGTAATTTTAATCACCACTGGACAACGAGTCCTGCCATCAAATGAAAGTTTGCAAAGCTTTCCAAAGCTAGGAAGAAGCAGTCTAACCAATAAAGACAACGTTTGGATCTGTCCTTCAGACCAATCAAACCTCGGACTAGATTCCACCAATCAAGGTTTTTAGGGCTAAGTTCGTTCTGCAACTGACGCCATTCGGGGCCCAGTAGAAATGGCCAGTCCGTTTGACAATCACTGAGACAAGAGCCAACATGGCGGACAAAGAGCATCAGTTTCCTGACCGCCCGTGATCCCTTCAGCGGGCCACCAATAAGCGCCTCAGAGAGCGGGGAGGGAAATGGCGCCTATGTTCATCTTCCAAAACAATCGTCTATTGGTCAAGAACGGCAAATGAAAAAAGTGAACTAATTGCCCCTACTTCCACCCAACACGCACCCCTTTCTTGTAAACGTTCCACACACAAAACGAATTTTAATTTCTTACTCACTTTGTTTTACGGGTTCGAAGTGAAGTCCTGCTCAGCGTATTATTTATTTTATTTAGCTAGCAAGGGGAAACAAGATGGCTGCTATTCGAACCGGAAAGAGTTTGACGCACGTACGCGATGACGTGACTGTTACGCTCCCTGACCGACACCGTCTATCTCCATCCATGCTTTATTAAATTCGCTAAATTGAAAGGGGTTTATGGGTTTTATCAAACTATTTATTCCTCAAGTATTATTGGTCCCAGTGAGACATAAGTGAACTGATAAAAACTACAATGAATCCAATTCCAATGTGGCAGTTAACGTGGTCGGTATATATACAACTATTGTACTCATATTATTAATAATAATAATAATAATAATAATAATAATAATAATAATAATACAGATTCAATGCCATAATGTTTTTTCATTAAATTCCTACATCTGACCACATTATAAATGCCTGCATTATACTGTCTAAAAATATTAGATAATTTCAGCTCGTTTCAGCTACATTAAGTTGAATTTAATTAAATGTGCTGTACAGGTCAAGACTAATATGGTATAAATCTATAACAGTTAAACTGCTGATGATAATAGTAATTTAAAGATCTGAAAGACATGACAGCTGCAGTAGACAAATGTTTTAATGTTTACATAAACAATCAGACTTTAAAATTTTGAAAAGAACCAAATTCACAAAAGTCTGAGGCAAATAATCTAATTTTAAAAAAAAAAGTGGAAGGAAATTTAACAACAAATAATATTTTCACAAAGTATTCTATTAAGTATTGATCTATAGAAATATACTGGATGATTATTTCCTTGCCACAAGTTCAAGGAGGGTGGAGGTTATTTTGTCCAGGTTCTTGGAGTATTGTGGGCCCCTGTGCATCCTGCGATTTTGTTCCATGTGTAGGGAAGGTGAAGAAGAGTGGGAGTCAAAATACTCCTCAGCAGGTCGGTAGTCACGAGGGTGCATGGGTTCTTGAAACCTTTCAGCATAATGTCCTGGCTCATCTGGATGGGTAGCATGTGGAGAAATTTCAGGGCACCCAAAAGAAAAGAAAAGAAAAACATTAGACTAAGAACTTAAACATAAAATGAAACGGAAGTGGAAAATAAATAATTATTTTTGACAACAGGAACCAGAATATGTAGCTTATTCTACATCAAAAGATACATTTATCATAAAATCACAAGATGAACTTAAACAATTACGCACACTTCACACATTGCCTCCAGAATTATTGTGCATAACAGAAAGTAACAAATATGAGACAACAAATTTCACTGTTCTTCCATACAATACTTTTAATGAAGAATAGTCAAATATGACCAATAACCAGAACTGACAACTTATTGAGGTATTTAAGAACTGACACATTCACGCTTATATTAATGTTACATTTCAACATATAGAAAATCATATATGTGAAGCTAAACAGTTTGCACAGTTATATTACCTTCATAACGGCTTCTATTTGTGTGTCTGTGTTCCCTGTGTACAGGGCGGTGGTATTCTTGCAGCTGTTCATCAGGTATATACTCATGCTGCATCCAGCCTCGTCCTCTGTGATCATCTTTGAAACGAAAGTCTTGTGGTTGTCTGAGGTCTAAATCTTCTCTGAGGGTTCTTTCATACTTGTGTGGAGACAGCTGCAGGTCCGGCTTTAAGCTGTTGTAATTGTTGTTGAGGGCTGCTCCACCTTGGCTATTTTGCTACAATAACAAACAGATTCTTCTTTAGTTCATTTCTGCAGTTTAGCAGAGACAGAATTAAAGTGCATGTTCATTAGAAAGACAGGCCCCGTGAATGGTGACACATACCACAGCCTTCTCTGATTTTTTGGTCTTGAATTCTCTCAGAAGGCTGCAAAGTTTGTTCTTCAGGAAGTCAGCTTCTTCCGCATTCTCAATTTCTATGCTTTTCTTGAGGGTGAAAAAGTGACAAGGGAAAAAGACATAGTTAAGATCCCCCAATCTATGAAAGGCCACATAGCAGACACCTCTCTGCTGTGTGTGTATCGCAAATACTAATTCGTGATCTTACCAGCATATCAAAGACACCCTCTGATCCAGAGCCGCCTTTTTGGTAGATTTGAGTATGATGTGGGCTCTAAAAGCAACATTCGACATAAATTACACTAAATAAGTGAGTACATGTTTTTGATTACTGTAGTTAGAAGTATAAAATATTGGTAGGATACGATTCATCAGAATAGCTTAATTTTACAACAATCTACCTGTGATTCTGTGTAGTGGTCAGGATGTTGTGTTCCATGGGTTTCAGGTCTCAGTTGTGCACTAACTGGTCTAGGATGACCACCAAACTTTGGATTTGGAGGTCCATATTCATCACTGAACCTTAGAGAAGAAATCAAACGTGTGCAGAAAGGTAATGTATGGAGATGAAAACACAAACCGTTCAGCCAAGTAATATAAATGATTCACATTTCTAAGGCTTTACAGGTAAATGACTGGGGACAGCATCACTCACATCTCCTTCGTCATTTCCACCTCCTCTGCAGTGGCATCAGAGAAGCGGCTTTTTCTTTTTCTTTTACCATGTCCTTCATCATTAGTGGCCCCGGTCAGAAAGCGCCTGAATGGCTCTGGGATGCCAGACAAGGTCCTGGTAACTTCCACTCGTCTCTGGGAGGAAGGGGCTCCTGTTCTGTTTAGCCCAGGGTTAGAGACTGCCACCTCTTCATGTGGTTCTCTCATTTTGTGCTGATAGTCTTTGATAATATTAAATAAATGATCGTGCGCTTGGTCATTCGCAATAGGTGTGGGAAAGCTCCTCCTCTTGGCCTCTGGTTCACCCGATCCCTGCCTACTTTCTCTGTTCATACTGTCTGGGTACAACGGCTGTGAGGGCTGATACTCAGAACGAACTCGCCTGCGCCGAACTTCCTCAGAGTAGAACTCCTTCAGAAGATCTCTTTCTGTGTAGGGTCCTCTGTTAGGAGGAGCCTCTTCTGGGTAATACTCTACATGCTGAGTCTGGCCATGGGGCATTGGCATCTCCTCCCTAGGATCATACCTGGTAACTCCACCTGGCTCAAGTGTGGCTCTTCTTTGTAGATCTTCAACATATTCCTCTTTATATTCCCTACGATTATCAGTGCCCATATATTCTCTGCATGTATTATTTTCCCGGTAATCTGCCCTGTGCAGGTCTTCTTCCATGTAGTCACGACTGAGACTGTCCTCTCGTTGGAACATCTGTCTGTCTCTGTTCATGTAAGGTTCATCTGGGTGGAATGGGGGTATATCAGGGTAAACTGGGGGATGTCTCCCTCGATGAGAGTACTTATCCTCATAGTCCTTGAGGTCTGGCAAGTGTGTTGGTACATCTTGTGTCCAACTCTGTGCGTCATTCCTGTCCCTATTTTGCTTCTGCCTTGGGGGAACTATGGAACAGAAGTAAACACACAGTTCAAGTAAAAAATAACTTATTATACTCATTTGCATAGTGATTAGAAAATAGCTCCTTGACAGCTGCAGTGGCCCTCAACCATATGCTACATGCAGTGACTCAAACTTTTCAACTGCAGGCTAAATTGGATCAAAGTATTCTTCTGATTTATAGTAGTGGTTAGTTATTAAATGTAATATTGCTTGTATGAGCTGTTTTTTAATTAGAATGTATTATATTAGATTCCCTGAAAAACATTAAAGGTACGTCATAAATTTAGAGGATAGGTTCACAAATTTTCAGGTCTGTCTTAAAACAGTAATCGGGTACTAAGGACAAAAGCAATGGTTCACCTACGTTCTAGCCTTTTTAATACAAAAATGGATATGAATATGAACGTACCTTTTGAAATGTTTAACTTGCCTTCAGTCCCTCTTTTGGCCATTGGCTGAAACACAAAAAAGTAAATACAGAGAACGTACATATTACTCTCCAAAATAATTTGCAATTATAAAAACACATATTATTTAATAATATTCAAAATGTCTGATTACGGAAATCTGTATGTCTCACATTTGGATTCCCTCGCCCATCCTGTCTCTCTATTATTTCCGCTCTAGCTCGTATGATCTTTCCTCCTTGGGTTATTATGGATTGTTTATCCCAGGTCACCAAGTCTGGCCGTTTCAATTCCTACACAAACACAAAAGTAAGACAGTCTCACCTTTTTTCATCCTCTGAATTAAAAAGCAAAGCAAAACACTCAAAAAGTTCAACTAGAGTTTTCTGAAAATGTTAACAGTGCTTTACCACGTATTTCTGTCTGTGTTTACGTCCAATCACATGGTGGACCATTTCTGGTAGGTTTGTAGTCAGATGACATAGCCTACACAGGTATCTGGGGCCTGGGTATTGGTCATTACCAGGGGCTTCATCCAAATAGCTCAAACCTAAGACAAAAAACGCAGAAAAAAGTTAATACGGATCAAATTAAAATGGAAAAAAAAAATTGTATCAGGGTATTCACCAATGATGGGTTCATCAATCTTCAAGTAATCCAGATATTGTAGAATGTCCTTAAATTCGGGTATGGTGTGTTGTCTGACTGCAAGCCCTAAGAAACCAAGACACTGGTAGTTAGCAACAGGAAAATATTACAACAGAGAGGATTTTGAAGGTCATAATGTATTGTATGTACAGTGCATGTTTTAAACATAAGTGCAGAATGCATTTACCGTGTTGTTGAGCTGACATCATATATCATGTGTAAGACGGACTCACTTTGCCTGTTAGTTCACAGTATACTAGTGCAATGTTCCTTATTTTTAATTAACTTCCTAATTATTTTATGTATTTGTAATGTAACTTATTTTAGGTATAGCTACAACCCACTGCGTCTTCTTCAGATACATGATGATTTCCACTGGTACAGTGTTTCACTTCAGTTCAAATTCTGCTTTACTTACACCAACACGAAAGTGATCTCTTTGAAACAAACATGGGATGCGATCTTCCGTTAACGTTATGTTGCTGTGCAATAGTCTTCAGGTAAAGAAATGTTGACAAAGATGATTTTATAGTATACAAAAAGTTACTTTGCAAGAGAGGAGAGTAGAGGAAAATGGTTTTTCCTCTATGATTTTTTGTCAGGTAACTCTTGAACATGCTTTTTCAGGCTGCATGTTAGCGAGCGTGCACACCTTTGAACCCACCTCTTAACAGAAAGTTGGATCAAACAATCAGCTTGTTTGATGTGCAGGGATGCATAATATGTTGTTGACATTAAGTATACCCATCAGCTCCTGTGCAAGCATCTGCAACCTGTGGTTACTTATAACAAACTTCTCTGCTTAAACGTACAGAGATATTTACTCGCATCTTTCATCATCTAATTCCGTAGCAAGTAACCAGCCGAATCAGGATGATTGCAGCTGAGTGAGGGTGCGCTCATTGATGTTCCAGCACCAAAACAACTGGTTATGAGCCTGGTAGCCTCGTCGGTGTTCTACAGCTAGCAAATGCAAGAGCCTGTCAGTTCAAATTGAGCTCATTTTGAACAACACAATCGGTGACTTGACAGGACTATACAAGATGTTTCACATCCAACTGGTAAATGTTACAGAAGCCCAGCGTATATTAAGGGATTACAGTAGAACACCCTGAACTGATTGATTTTGTGATGCACATAAAAAGGAACGTGGAGTACGCTGCCTTCACATCAGTCATTGAGGATTTTCACTCTTCCCAGCAAGATTCAACTACCAAGAACAACTGTCACTCTGGCAATTGTAAAGATACACAGTGGAATGGCTGTTGTTCACTGTCAGAGAACGGAGATTTTGCTGACTTGAACGAGCAATCAGCTCCAGTTAGCGGCATACGAGCTACCTTTGCCCAGTGTAACTGGGCCCGTTCTGACACATCATTTATTACAAGTGCAGCATTAGTCTGACAATCAGACGTGCTGGATTTTTGCAGCTGTTGAGCCATAGACTCTATGTCAAGTATGTGGACAACAGAACATTACACTTGTGTGATGTTCAACATCTCAGTCCAAAACCATGGGCATAAATCTGCTGCTATAGCAGCATCCGCTCTTCTCAAGAGGCTCTCCACAAGATTTTGGGACCTGGATTCAGCCACAAGAGCATTAGTGAGTTCAGGGGGCTGATGTTGGGCAATAAGGACGGCATCCCATTCACCCCAAACATGTTCAAGGGGATAAGGTCAGGGTTCTGTGCGGGCAAGTCTGAGGTTCCCCTTAATAGAAACTAAGGGGAAACCATGACATTTGTATACCTGCCTTTAAAGTGCTGGAACATATTTTCAATATAATATGATCCAGTCCAAACGATGACATGTTCTTTGATTTTTTTTTTGTTCAAAATCATTCTACGAGGATCACAACCATTGAAGGACTAAAAATGTTGTCCATTAAAAAAAGCAGAAAACAGACTAGACTGACCTCCATTACCTTCACGTGAACAGACAGCAAATACACTCAAGGCCAGAATAGAAGAAGAAGATGAAGTCTACTTACCCGCAGCAACAAAGCCATCCTCTTTCTGCCAGGAATGAAAGGAGAGCAATAAAAATCAAGTCAATCAGTGCTGGGTAAACAGGACACTGGTTAGAGCTCACCACTGCTAAAAAAGAAAGGGTTATGTCATGGAACCAAACATTTTTTTAGCACCTTATTGTTAACCAAAACCACAGCTCACTTGAGGTGTAGTAAAGGTACATATGCTCACCTGTCTTCTTTTAAGTTTGACTTTTTTTTCATAATAAGTACATAAGGAAATAAAGAAGTTAAGGACGAGGGAGCATGTCCTTCTGCACGTAGCTGCACCTAATAAGCCACCTTACTAGGAGAAGATTATCCTAATAGTTGAAACCAAATTTAATGTGAAAATGGCTGTCTGTATGTAGAGAGATAGAGATAGAGAGATAAGCAGTGCCCACTTTTCTTCAGCACAAACAAGAAGAGAGATGAACTGATGTTCAAGCTTCATTCACACATGAACCCCGCTGGATTCAACCGTCTGTGTATGGTAAGGCCTCTCATTGTCAGACATAATGTAAAGCCTGTTCCCATAAGACATGATCCTCTCAGATGAAATAGGCCTCACAAGACATACAGGCCTTGTACCTCTGACCCGAGGTACTTATGTCTGCAACTCAAGACAAGCACACATACCTACAGTTACTGTGGATAGGCAGTGAGCTCTGCCAAAACGCAGCTGACCATGCAGCAGTACTGTAGCTGAACGCATCCCGATGGACACCGTCTGAGGACTGAAGCTGCAACACGGCCAGTGTGGACAACATCTTCGCATCTGTGATGCTCGGTTGGTCAAAGTACGGTCCATGTTTATTCATTATCGGTCTTCCATGTCTGGCTTTCCAGCAGTATAAACTGGGAAAACATTGAGAGTGAAGTTAGCTGTCAGACTTGCCCACCAAAACGGGAATCTTCAGAGTAGAAGGAATTTCTTGCGCTTCAGCCAATCCACTGTCGGCGGTCGGTGCTCTCAGAATAGGACAATATACTACAAACTGTTGAATGGGCTCATTGAACTGTTTGATGAAACTTCAGAGTCATGTGCAAGAACATTATTCACATGTGCTTGCCCTTGGTGTGTTGCAAGTTTTGGTCAAATCAAAAGCCATGGAATAAGATTTCCAGAAGGAGTTGGAAAACATATTTTTCCAAATGAAAAGAGAAAATTGCCAGAACATGTAACCCTTAAAGTGGACGTGGGACAGTGGCTTAAGTGGCTCGTCCATATGAAACAAACCGTGAAAAGGAGACCGAAAGAGATTTATGCAGAGAGGTTGCACAGCATGTTTTTCAAAAACATGAATCCCTACGATTCTTGTGTCGATCACAACTGTCCACATATGATGATGTCAGACAACATGAGGGAAACATAGACCAGGTCTTAAAAGTCAGTCAAATCCATTAAGATGTTGCCTGCTCATGTGCCATAAACCAACTGCAGGTGGTACACCCCAAAGACACAGTAATCATCCAGAATGACCTGGACATTGTCTTCACGATGGTCAAAGACAAAAACCGGTAAGCATTCATTTTGCCTGTTTGCTTGTTGTTGTTAAAGAAGTTCCTAAACACTACAGTGCAAATGTAAATGTGCACAGAATTTCAGCTTCAAGCTTCAATCAGAAGAAATGTATAACACCTTTTTTCTGTTATTTTCACTGATCTGGAACTAACCGTACCACCAGATTATTCAGAACAGAAATAAGTAAGATACACAAGCAGACAGGCCGCAAAATACAAGAGAAATCAACCAACGGTCCACAGATGTTGTCAGCAACTTGGAAAGATAGTGACATATCACTTTTGGACGCCCCTTGTTTACTGCTACGAGTTTTGCCTTGAACCTGTGGAAAACTTGTGACTGACTGTAAAGAACAATCAGCAGGTCAAATTAAAAAGACTAGTCACTGGAAAATTGCTCATTGATAATTAATTTATCTGTCTAACAACTTGCTATTTTAGTTTAGTTAGTATGTTAATATTCGGCACAACTTTAAGACTGTATAGCTTTCTGCACCAATAACTGATGCTGTGTACCTTTATGTGCCCTGGTGTGGTCAGGTGAATCTTGTACAAGGTTTCTCCTCTTATGGATTTATCACAGACCTGGAGTAAAACAGAAAACCGTGATCAGTATCACAGCTACATACAATGGTATAATATACAGTCAGATGCCAGTTTATTGGGTAGACACGGCTAATATAAGACAGTCCTTAGCCTATACACCTAGCAATAAATGAGGAGGATAAAATCTCTACGTCAACAGCACCACAAACCACAATCTCATCAATAACTAGTAGGTCGAATCAACATCTTAAGCTTTTTCAGCAGAAACTCATTATAGTCTTTATGAAGGACTGGCTTATGTTAGGTCTGATCTATTAAACCACATTAGGTATGACTAGTTAGCTTATTAACTAGCAACCGAGTGTAGACACTCGGTAAACGTTTGTGAAATCCAAGCTGCATTTCTATCTTGAACCTTGCAGCCTTCATTAAGTGCAGCTAAAGGTAGCTATCTTACCGTGCACTCAATAAATTCAGCCTCAACATCGTAAGGTGTTTCGAGCTTGTCCATTGTTGGACGTTTAACGACTAACAAGGAGTAAACGCCGCCCTCTCATGAAACCGCTAGTAGCTTAGAAAAACGTTTAATAGCTAGCGAACGTAACCAAGCCCATGAATACGTGAATGCTAGCAATTCGTAGTTTGCTAATAAATCAGTTTATGTTTGGTTTATAATATATCGACATTTTACATTGCCTTCCACTAGTTACTTCCGTTTATTAAACTAGCTTGCTTCCTGTGAGTTTGTACAGTTGGACCCAGGAAGCCCACATGAGTGGCGTCATCTTAATACCGCGCCACCTGTTTTTTTTTTAATTGTTACGGTGTAAGAAACGAGCGCACCTCGTAGAAAACTGGAAAAGTTAATGGACGTCCGTTTACGCCCCCTGTAGGACACGACCACAACTGAAATCAAATTCATTGTCATACACCACAGGCAGGACTGCAAAGATTTATACATTTTCTGTTTATTTGGTTCTTAGAATAATTTGCTCCATAGTTACAAAAACAAACAGCTGCTTTTAAGCCTGGCTTTGGAAACTGGGGCACTTCTCGAGCTGTGTGAGGCATCAGCACAGCGTTCAGTAGATATAAGGATAAAACTATGAAACAATGTTACAGTTAACAAGACATCAGACTCCTTCACTCATTATTTCCTTATCATGTAGGTATGGGCAACTACAAACATATCATTGTACAGAGGTAAATCATTAATTTGTCTGAATGACCATGTCCAAGCCATGTTCGCATGGAGAGAAATCATGAGCACTTAAAGGTACAACTCCATCATATTTACATGCAATTTAGAATATGTACACTTACCAATGATTTACACACCCCTCTCACAAAGAGGCTTTATGTAAATTATAATTACATGTTTGCTTTTAGGAACATGGTTTACTACTCAGCTTCAAATTATCCCAATGATTTCACAAGCACACCTTTCGCTTCAGAGGCCATTAAAAGAATGATCCCATTTTGGAAAAACTGCAGCAATAATCTACAACCAAGAGTGAGAAAGATAGAGTAAACTTAAGTTATGATAGCAATCCAAAATACTGAAAATCATTATGAATGATCAAACTAAAGGGATATTCTCTGGTGCATTATCTTAAGTCACTATAAATACAAAAATATTACACCAGCATCATCCATACCACTTTAAAGCTGTAAAAGTTAGATGGGCAGGGGCCAGAGCATGAGAGGCCTGTGTCTGATGATTATAAATCTTCATGTACAGTGTACCGATAACATACAGCACAAAGATATGAGCTCACAGACAGACAGAAAAAAGACATTTCTGTTAATAAAAGCCATGTGGATAAATAATCCGTTCAAGACAGCATGAGAACCATAGGTCACCATACAGGGACACACAGACACTTTCCAAAATCAAAAACAGAGGGCTATGGCAATGTTACTGATCAAATATCTAAGAGACAATGTTGAGATGTTTCAGTAGCAGGAGGGTCAGTTATAAGGTCAGGAGGTGAAACTTCAGTCAGTCTGAAGAGTTGTAGAGTCCTCCTGGAAGATTGTTCAGACGCGAACGCAGCTCCTTCCGGACCTGGGTCACTCTCGCCAGTTTACGTTTGTATTCCTGAAAAAGTGCACAGCAGAAAAGGTCTGTCAGAACAACAAGATCCTAAAGTGTCATTGCAATTTTTAGATTTTTTTTTTTTTTTTAAAGCCTCATCAGCAATTTTTTGGGAACACAACTTGTGGCAAGTAAACAGTGATAAGGACTAACATAATCAGAAAATTTAAATCAAAGATATGAAGGCTGCATAAAAATAGAAATATTAGTAAATATTATGCTAACTTTGTACTGCATTCTACATTACAGAATGTGATATTAGTTAGTTTACAAGTTTGGATTCCTGGCCAAAGAATTCCACCAACCATGTTTGTGTTGTCCCTTACAATTACTCTCATTTGAAAACACCGCCATATAAATGTAAAAAGGTTGTGTGAGATTTTAACACATTCAAGTCTGTCCTCTTTCAAACTATTGAATGTAGGATGAGATTTAAATCTATCACATCTCACTATATTTACCTCAGGTTTATGACTAACTTGTTTCTTGGTTTACTTTCACATACATCTATGAAACATCTGACAAGTCATTGAAAACTAAGAAAACTTAAGTATTTAAGGGTTTTTAACATCTTGATTTACAACAAAACAGCAGAAAAGGTATTGTATCTAAAGGGCATGTTAGAGAGTGTATGAAATTTAGAGAGGGCCATGACAACACTTGAAACAGTCAGAAAATGAAAGAATTTCACCTAATTCATGTATATGCAATCATTTTAGCACCGTAAAAGATCAAGTGCAACTCAAATGTTTTATCTCTGCACCAGCCTGGTTGCACACATCACTTTTAAGCTATTATATGCGATTGTGGGACAGCTGATGCGTAGGTGTGTTGTGCAAGCAGAACACATTTTCTCAGGTCACAGGATGAAAAATATACACTTGTGTCTTTTCATTTGTGTCTATACCAAGATAACAAAAACTTGACATCTCTTTTCTCACATTTTTGGTTTGACCTGTTATAACATGAGTTTCTCTCTATTTGCAACTTCTGTTGAATTTAAATCAATTCAAAACCTTGAATGTGTAGCTAGCATTTACTGTGTCAATACCACAAAAAAAAGCTGTAAATACTGTTGTCATTGAAAATCTTTGAAATTGAAAATTCAAACTGAACACACCACCAGGAGCTGCAAGTGTTAAAGCAAAATAAAAGCACTCACAAAATTATTTGGATTTTTTATTTTCAGTTTTTTTATTACAAGAGACTTGACTGAGTGAAGATACAAATATGAGATACTTTATCCTCTTGGTATCCTGTGAATAAAGGCTGGACAGTTATTGTCACCACAAAAAAGCATGGTTATAAGAAAACAAAATCTGCAGAGAAGTTTTTCTAGGTTAAAAGACTTCATCACACAGTATTTTGGTCGATACTCATCTTGTAGGAAGTGCGCTAAGTGAAGTGAGCTAACTAAAAAAGGCTCAAAGGACAAGCATTTCCCTGTGACAATAGGAAAATCTCACTTGGATGTGTGTATCTAATTAGGAATGTTTCCTGTTAGTAAAGCCAGAGGGCCTAACACTCATTGAAATCTGCAGTCTGGTTGAGTAACAAAACAGGCACACCGCAGATGTACTTACTGTATGAAACATGCTGAAATACATGAAAAGAAATGTTACTTCAAAACATGGGCAAACAAGACGTGTGAGCATGCAGCTACATAGAGAGATGAACACCAAGAATGAATATTAATGACATAAAGGCGAGGTGGACAAGACATACACAGATAAACTAATTGAAAGAAAGAAAAATGATTTACGCACTTCAAGTTTCTGTTCGTTCTGGGCCAAGCCGTCCTTCTGGCTTTGCAGGAAGACCGTTAGTGTGCGCGTGAGCTGCCTCCTATCATCTATTTCTGCTGCCAAGCGGCCACTGTAGTCTGCTAGCAGCATGCAGGCCTCTTCCACCAGCCGGGAGAGCCGCTCCCCTGATTCTTTATCTAAATCACAAAGAGCATACAGAGAGCAGGGCACAATGCTTAACAATAACCAGTGTAGTTATATCATTCCCGGTCAAGGTAAATAGCTACTGTGTAATCACTTGCAACTCAAACATTGTTTCCCATGATGGATTGAAGCATTTTTGGCCCTTTTTAATCACTCTAGTTTGAGTGTCCTGCTCAAGTGAACTTCAGTTTGTAGTGTTTGTCTGTTGAAGTGAAGGCAAGGGAGCTGTCCTGTGTAGCCTTTCAAAATATTTTAACCAATTTTTTTTTTTTTTTTTTTAAATTTCAGTGAAAATAAATGTTTCCTTATCTAGAAAAATTATCCACTGTATATTAATCCGCAGTAAACTCGAATGCATGTACACTCAGCAAGCACTTTATTAGGAACACCTGTACATTTGCTTAATATCCTATCAACCAGTCATGTGATAGCTGTGCAATGTATGAAATCATGCAGATACAGGTCAGGAACTTCAGTTAATGTTCACATCAAACATCAGAATGGGGGAAATGTGATTTCAGTGACTGTGGCATGACTGTTGGTGCCAGACGGGCTGGTTGAGACAGACAGTCTCTAGAGTTTTACTCAGAATGGTGCGAAAAACCAAAAACATCCAGTGAGCAAAACTTCTGTGGAAAGAGGCGTCTTGTGGCTATGGTAACTCATAGGCGCTCTTTACAACTGTGGTGAGATGAATCTGGTCAGATGAATCTGGATTGCTGCTGAGGCACAGAGATGGTCAACAGTCCAGTCTGGTGGTGGTGTAATGGTGTGGGGAATGCTTTCTTAGCACACTTTGGATCCCTTATTACCAATCATTCACTGTCAGAGCCTATCTGAGTATTGTTGGTGACAATGTGCATCCCTGTTTGGCCACAATTTACCATCTTCTAATGGCTACTTCCAGCATGACACCAGGTCACAAAGCAAGCTCCCCGGTCACCAAATCTGAATTCAGTAGAACATCTTTGAGATGTGGTAGAACCGGAGGTTGGTAGCATGAATGTGCAAATGACAAATCTGCAGAAATGCTATGATGTAATCAGGTCAATATGCACTAGAATATCAAAGGGACATTTCCAAAATCTTGTGTAATTCATGCCACAAAGAACTGAGGCTGTTTTAAATGCAAACAGAGGCCCTATAAAGTATTCGTATGGTGTTCCTAATAAAGTTCTCCATGCCTGAGTGTATATACAGTACACAATAATGTTCTGTGTCCTGCCTCCCACCTGTGATCCTGTGAAGCAGTGACGTGTCCTGCACCTCAGCAGGAAGGGAAGAGATTCGCTGACGCAGCACTGAGTCGCCAGAGGCCGCATTTTCCAGCTCCTGCAGAGCTCGGATTAACTCTGCTGTCTGAGGTAGCAGGTGAAGCGAACAAAGGGAAGAGAAAAGTAAAAGAGAGGGTATGGTAAATGACTAGTTAAGATTAAGTATGTGTCAAACATAAACAACATTTGATAGGTAGCAGAGAAAGGAAGTATCAAGACACATCCATTCAGAAGCTGCTGTATCAACTGTAAAAAGTATCATTAAATGATATCTATGTGGTTTACTGTATCATTTCATTAAAAGTCCTGTATTTATGGCTACACTGTTTGTCTAGAACAACACCTGTGGGGGCTCAGCTGGGGAGCTCTGAGAGGCAAAGTCTTCATCATCTGGTTGGATTTCTTCATATGACCTCTTCTTCGCCTTCTTTTCTCCATCTGGGATTTACAAGAAAAGAGCAGAAGGCAACAAAAAGCATTAGATATAGAACTTAGTTTTCTAACTCAAATGAAATGGTGAACATTTTATGTAATGAATGAGAATGCAACTGCCCAATTTCAAAGTCACCAGTCACCGTCTTGCCACAAAGCAGATTAGCCATGGAGCGTGTGTGTGTGTGTGTGTGTGTGTATTATATATATATATATATATATATATATATATAAATAAATAAAATACACACACACACATAAATAAATAAAATACACACACACACACCTGAAAATGTTAATGATCAAATTTAATCAAGTCAGGTTTAAAGCCACAGATTGGCAGGGTAAGCAGTCACTTTAGCTTATTGTTGTGAGGAGCAAATTTGTAGACATGGTTGGGTGTTGAGCACTCCTACAAGCTATACCAGTAAAGGTTAGTATCAAATCAACTTACATAGTACTTGTGAGAGCTGATCCAGCAGGTTGTTCTCGTACACAGCTCTCTCCTGCCAGATGGACAAAACCCGACCCAACTGTTTCTTACAGCCTTCCTCGCCATCTCTGGACAGGAACATAGTACATTACAGACATGCACATTTTAAAACAGCTTTGTTTTAATGGCTCTTTTATGTCAATATGCCATACATATTTCATGCATGACAATATCATTTTCAGCTGCTATGCGTAAGAATTTCAGAAATTATTCTTGGAGAAATCTGGCCTAGCAATTTCTTGGTTCATTTTAGAAAACACAATTTTCTATAACAATTCAATAATTAAAAAAAAAATTAACCAGTGAGCAAAACAAACAAACCTATCACTGAATCCTAAAAAAGGTGACTCAGCAACACCTTAAAATATTAATGTTGAATCTGACCTGTATACATGTTTGAATGCATCAATGATGATCGGTGCAAAGTCCTGGGTGAACTCTGGTCCTTTTTTCTTGCTGTTCTGAATGACGTCATTGGCCAAGTAAAGGAAGGTCAACTTGCGTGACACCTGAGCTGCAAGCATTCAGATGTAGACATACATTACTATGGAGCATTTGGTTATGATATACAAGACTGAACCTTAGGCTGAGCAACACGTTGATAGGTTTCAATGCATAAAATTTGTTTCTAGGGTAACATAGCATAATCTTAATTATAATGATCTATTAATTGACCTACTAAAAATAAACATTACTGATTTCATTTCAATCAGTGAGATGATTAGAAGAAAGAGATACCAAATGTTTTTCCCAATAAGCCAGACCATGATGCGAATAGGGTTGATCTTTACTATTTATCAAAGACAGCAAATCATCTCACTGGAATTATTCATGACTAAGAGCAAAATCTATAAAGTAACAACCACTTAGTCAGTTCATTCATTGTATGTCTTCTCCCACTGTGTTTTATCCACCAGCAAGTACTTTGTGGAACATTGACAACATACATGTAATAATTCATATGTCTGTTGTTTTTGGACAGGACACAGTCAACAGTGAGCTAAGCTTAAAGCTCCAGAGAAATGTGCCATCTCTATCCCCATTGCTATTAACACTGCACACTCCTTTCAGTCCTCAGACAGTCCTCCTAAAATACAACATCAACTTGAGATATCATTAGGTTGTTGAGTAGCACCCCAAGGGAAAGTGTGCCTGTATTAGCTACAACTACAGCAATACTTAACGTCCATACAACAGGCTTTTTAATAGTAATTCAAAAAAATATTCTGAACAGCTCAATTACGTACTTGTATCATAACTGCATCTAGTCAATAAATTTAGAGCTAGCATGTACTGTTAGTCAGTAATAAATGGCAGGTTAGTGATGTAAACCTTCCATCTGACACACTTTAAATGGCACCTTAATACAAAGACACTAAAAAAAAAAACACAAGCCACCCCTTACATTTAGTTACACATTCTGTATTATTTTTTGCTGTGAAAGACAGCGTGACACATGATGTTTTACCTGTGGTGATAAGGAGCCAAAAATTCAAAATAAAATTCAAATATGCCCAAAATACATTTACATATTAATAACATGACTACCATAGCAAATCAGAGGTTACAATGCGTTTATCATTCGGTGTATGTCAAAAAAAAGCTGTAAAATAGTTTGTTGTTATCAAAGTGGTGTCTTGACGGAGTTATGCATTTACATAAACCAAAATCATAAGATTTTAACACTGTGTCAAAGACAAAGTATCAGTCACAGTACAACTTTAGTAAACAATAGTATAGTTTATATCACTCCTTCTGATGCCATCGACTCGCTCCACCTTAAAGTATTTCAGACTGATTTTGACCATAAAGTATCTTGCATCCATAAAGTTTCAGTGGACATATTTTAGTATGCTTGTGCTACTTCAAGAAGGAGAGGGAAAGAGGGAACAAAATTATGAAAAAGAAATGATTGAGAGGCCACTATTGGCCCAGCTAAAACTCTCAGGAGAAATGTAAACCCATTCCAGCAACTACACACAGCAGTAGTAGCATGAGTAGCACTGGCCAACTTTTATAGTCCTGATCCAGGCCCGTCAAGCTACCCTAGTGACCCACTAATATCTGGTATTCAGTGTTCATTGAGTTCATTAAAAGTGTTAAAATCGTTTGAGGAAAGATGAACTTCTCAGCTCTCAATGAGGAGAAAATAGGAGAATTTAAAATGACAGCACAACTAAGTCTTTAATAAAAGTTAGTACGATTCATAAAATCCATAAAGGAGCATAATTAGTTCCTTGTTCATTATTATTTCCTCTCACAAATTCATACTTTATACCTTTATCATTTGTTTGTCAAAGCTGAATTAAGTGATTTCTTGGGCACTTGGGGGCAGAAGAACAAGCAGTAAACCACAGTGACCTTCTACAGTTGCTGTATTACCATTCAGTCTTGATGCTCAGTTTTGGTCTCCACTATCTCTAGAGTAAAATATCTAGATTTCTAGCTGCTTAATACTAAATGATAACTTTGTCAGTCTGCCATTTGGTGCTGGACAAGTAGCATACAGTGGATTTATTGGATATTTACCTCTGAAAACAGCAGTTTTCTGTCAGGACAAAACAAAAACGATGAGTTGAAAGAAGCTAAAACGCTCTGTGGAGCTCAGAGTAACTGCTAAGTTGGGTGATAATTCTCAGTGGATTCATCACTATAAGCAACCACTTTCAATTTACACATGACCATTCGTTCAATTGTCAAGATATATATGTATTTTTTATTACTACAGCTTTAAGGAATTCAGCTTAATGTGAATTTAATATCTGCACTGTGGGGGTGAACTTCAATAGCTTCAGGACAGAGTTAGTATGACGGTCTTGCATCAGGGCTAAACAATTTAGGGACTCATTTACCAAGGCTAACGATGTATAAATTTAGAAAGCCACGGCGTCAATGTGCAGCGTCTGAACTAGTCTAAACATGGCTGTAATAAAAACAAACCAGCGTTAGGTAGATAACGTGGTTAAATGCTAGGTTAGCCTTACTGTTAGACAATGCTGGTGAGTTAAATCCCTTTCAACTGGTATTGCACGAAAGTTGGCTAGCGTTAGCAATTGCTGTGCTAACAACGGTCCGTTGTTTAACACGTTTGGTGAAATTTCTGATAACGAAATAGCCAAAGTTAGCCAGCTCCTGTAGACAGAAGCTACATCTAACTTGTATAAGCATGTTAGCCGTCTTTTATTACGATGAACTAGCTAGCTCATGTCATTCTTACCTTTTTTTAGTTCGTTGAACCAAACGTTGACAATGGTCTTCGAGTGTTTTCTATGATGAATGAGCCACAACGACAACGTCTGCACACTTTGCTGAGAGTTACTAAGCTCGGACAGTTTCTTTTCTAAAGCCGCCTCAGAGAAAGCTGACATATCGACGAGAATAGGGGAGTGTGAGAAACCGGGAGAGGCAGCTTCAAGGTTCCTCCCAGATGTATTTATCTACAGTTAACCAGTCACTACTAGAATTTTAGCCATCCAAATTAAATGCCATACGGTACCTTTCCTATGGTAGAGACAAGGAATTTATGCTAACTAGCTACCGCCGTCGTCTAGGTAGTGTTAAATGGGGGCTGGCTTTGCTTAGGACAAACCACAGCAGTCTGCAAGAGGCGCTTCCGTACGTTCCGTACGACAGCTATGTTGCGTTCAAGTCAGATGGAAATAATAGCACCTATTACGAAAATTTGCCCGGCTGATATATATGACGAAGCATTCGCTCTCATGTCAGATATTTCGCATGTAGGTCATACTTTTCTGTTCATCAGATGACTTATTTGACCGCAACTGATAAGACCTGGCAGTCTCTGTAAAAATAGAAACATGAAATAAATTTTCCAATGTATGTATGTTTATTGTAGGGTTATCGCTGACGGAAGTTCTGTAGACTAACGCACACTGACAATCAAATCTCTCCTACAATCCACTTTCAACATGCTTCATAATGTTCACTTTTATTTCTACATTAAATCTGGCTGACACATCCATGAAAAAATTTTTATCATACAAAATAATCCGATAAAGTGAAAGGGGACAAAGCTGAATACTGATCTCAACAGATTTAGGGAAGGAGGACAACATACATATATTGACTCATGGATGTTGATCTGTTGCTTCTGACATAAAATAACTAATTTACCTGTGAATTTGTGAAGTTTTGTGTATGGACTGGAAAAGCTGCAAAAATAATTACCTCTCTTGGGATTAATAAAATTGTCTGATTCTGAATCTGACACAATTCAACCTCTTAAATGAGGAAACTAAGACATTTGCAAGTTTACAAAACATATTTATTATGCACCACATCATTAGGCAGTTGCATTGTTATACCAGCTGATAACAAGCCTTTGGACATTCAATGTTTTATAGCCTTACATTGTTAGTGTGATGTATTCATCACTTTCATCATTTCCCAAATCTGTTTTTAGCAACCTAGTGTATCCCTGCTGAGTGATCATCTGTTAATTGGATTTTTAAAAAGTTAACACTGCTGAGTTAACCGTGTATTAAATGGCAGTTCTTTAAGTACTTTTACATTGGTCATGGTATGTCAGAATCTTCAAGTGCAGTTTCCTTTTTATGATGGAATCAGTGGAGCATTAGAAGACATGGACATTGCTCATGTACCATACAGAGCCATGTTTGGTCAAAGTTTAAGAGAGCTCTGCTGAGACTGGAAACTTAAGTACAACAAACTCCATCAAAGTAACTGTATTAAAAGGCACCTTATAATATCGCCTTGCACTGAAACTAAAATTCACTACTCAAAAACTAAAAGAACTTTACAGTCTATGCTCAAAGACATGTGTACTCCAACTAACAAAGAAATCTATGGTCAGTCTAAATACAGTCAACATAAATAATTGTGCTGCACACAATCAGAAAAAGGGGTAAAATCATCCAAATAACCTCAGCAGTGCTTTATTCAGTAACAACTGGTTAAGCAGCACATCTGACATTTCATGACAAATTCTCTGAGTTAGTCAGGCTCAGGTTATACATATGTGCAGTCACATTGGCACAATAGTCAAAAAGAAACAGAACATGTAGCAGTTAAATTCATTTAGTGACAACCACAAACCATAGTCAATGTGATTTGAAACTATGACAGCATGCTGCTATACAGCCTTTGATGCTCAATATTAAAGAAAGTTTCTCACCCTCACTTGGTTAGAACGCATGTGAACCTAGAAATATATCAATAAATTTCAGCATTTTTCACTTTAGATATCAATATCTCCAATTCTGCCTGTGATATTGAGTCACTTACAATTCTCATAAGAATAACATAGGCTATCATTATAAATATCTATAATTCTAAATCAGACAGCACTAGGTTTTGTTTTTAATGTAACCAGATAATATAACAGCTACAATTTCACCTAAAACATGTCAAAGTAAATGTCACAATCTAGACTTATTTGATGTTGATGGTCCAAAGTCCAGTCTGTTTTTAGATTTCCATTAATGCAAAATCTCCTGTCAGTTTCATTAAGAAAAAAAAAATCTCATACAAAATAATGCTGAAAGTGAAAGGGGACAAAGCTGAATACTGATCTCAGAGGCTTTAACAGTTCTCTCACTACAGGCAAAACATATCTTCATTAATTAATACCCATTACTGACAGAAACCAGATACATTTGTTTTAAATGAACATAATCTCATGCTGGACCATCTAAGTGTGATTTCATTCAATGGGGACACCACTCCATTGAGTAGAACTGTGGTCTCCATAAGGTGTGGCAATGTATGCTGAATTAAAATTGGGATATGCACACATAAATGGAGTTGTTCCATCTACACTTCTTGAAATCATCAAACCTGGCAACCCTGTGTCTCTGAAATTAGGATCAGAGTAGGTTCCATAACACAGAGCTTGCACAGGTGGGATAAAAGCATTCGACTGGGACATACCCCCACCACAACCACCGCTGCTGCTGCTGCCTGGATGTGGAAAGTGATGGTCAGGATTTGCCATAGGTACATGACTATAATTGGGGTTAGGCATTACCCCATGGCCTCTGTAGATGGTTTGATAGGCCACAGGTTGCATCATATAACTTTGTGGAGTTGTCTGGACATGGTTGGCAGTGAACTCCATGTATGTTTGCAGTTGTCTCTGTTCAGTCTCAAGAAACTGTACCCTAGGCTGAGGTGCACTGCTGCCACTGTGAGCAAGGAAATCTAACTGAGGATGCATTTTGATCCTAGCGGCATCTAAACAAGATGATTCACCAGATAAACCATGTTGCTCCACATCGACTGTCAGAAGATTTGTATGATCTGCTGCCATGTACTGGTTTTGGGGCTGTTGTTTGTAATAACATTGGGCAGAACCTGAGCTCATCTCCTGTCTCTCTTCTCTTGGCACTTCCACTCTTGTACCAACCTTATTCTGTGAAGCAGAATTGTACCACTGCACAGCGTAACCCTCCTCAGGTCTGTAGGAAGAATTATAAGATGACCAGTCCTGAATGTGGGACACAGCATGCAACAACTCCTCGTTTTGTTTCTGTAGGCCTTCATTTTTAAACTCTTCAGTGAAGTTCATACTTGATGTTTCTTGAGAACCATGCCGTCTGTCATAATTCCTGTCCCCATAAACCTTTTGGTCATTTTTCCAAGTTATGTCTTCAGACTGGCTGGAGTCTTCATTAATACTGAAGGAACCATCCACCTCTTGATACCGAGTGCCTGTGAAGATTCTCTCTGGTCCCTTGTATTGATCAGCCTCTGCATCTCCACTATAGAGGTGTTGCTGAAGTTGTGAGTTTGTACACATTGCAGTGTGTTCATTGTTAAGTGCAAATGATCCAATGTCATAGTCCAACTCACAGTCCTCTGTCTGGGACTCTGGCGGGGGAATGAGGTCTGAGGCCGATGAATGCGAATATGACATAGGGAGGCTGTCCTGACTGAAAGACATCCTCGCCAGCAGCACTGAACCTTTGGTCAGAGGCAGGCTTACCTTGAACACAGTATTTGCCACCTTCTTCATCTTCCTCTTTTTTGCCTTCCTTTTCGCCCATTTTGACAGCACTACAGTACGTTTCTCTGGCATGCCTTCAACTGATGTATTATTCACGCTTGGCCCTAAGCAAAAAGTATAAATCAGACAGAGAGGTTGAAAAGCAACATGAAATTACACAAAAATATTTCCTTATTGACTGAACAAACAAAGTTTTGCCGCCCTTCAAGTGAAGTGTAGCTTCCGAGAACACACACCTTTGACAGTTATTTTGCTTTTTTGGGTGCTAGTTTGTGTCCATCCATTACATAGCATCTTTATACCTGGAAATGAATAAAAGCAATACACAGGTATGCAAAGAAAAAATATAAACGTAAGTCTTTGCAAAAGACACATTGGCTGTTAAGGGGCTTAAAGAGAACAAAGAATGAAGAAGATACAAATGGGTGAATAATACAACAATAGATAACAAAATATAAGTTGCACTTAGCCTCTTTAACCTCAAAATTATAAATGCATATATCAACACACATGATCTTGACAAACTTGCAAGCAAAACTCACTTCCTACAAAGTAAAAGGTGGCTGCAAAAGAGAACAGAGGCCTTGGTGGATTTATGGTGGTTACTGCGAGCATTTTGTTTTGTTTTTTTTTTTGCAGTGAGCATTTCAAACTCCTTGTGGAGTATCACTTTTATGCACAGCATCTAGTAAAACGCCACCTCTTCAAGATATGAAACCAAGAGTGATAATGTGCAGGGACAGAGTAAAATACAGGTTGTACTTACATCATTAGTCACTCCTCAAGAGGAGAGAGTTGGGTTTAAAGAGGTCAATTGTTTATGGCCGAACAAAAAATATGAATCTGTACTTACACCAGTGGTAACTTTTGCCAGTCATTGGGGTACAGAGTGACTCTGGTACATTTATCACCTGGAAATATAAGATGTTTGAAAACTGATGGACAGAAAATTTTAAGTGAAGTCAAGACCTTCTTGGTGAAAGACAGAGTCATTTATACCTAGAATAACCAAAGCAGGATAAGCTGTGCATAAAAGTAAATATGATACCTTCAGTTCTCCTCTGCCCTCCTCTTGCTCCACTTTCCTGGCCAGTGATTGGATTAACTGACTGTTGTCATTAATATTTGCTGTCACTGCATCCACCTGCTCAGGATGTTTTTCCATCTACACAGAGATGTTTTCAGTGAACTTAAAACTTACTCCTAGCATGTAGTTTACAGATTTTGCTGTTCTGTTTATTTCAATTATTGATAGATAACAAACTGACCAAGTAGTTAAGGAGATGGGAAGAGCTGGTTACGTGATCAATGATGTCCTCTTTGTTGGATCTTATGCGACAGCAGTGGCATAAAAAAACGTGCGTGCCGCCATCTTCACTCCTACACTCAACCACACGGAAAAGACCTGTTGTAAACATATACAAGCAGCATTTTATTAAATAAATAATTGTTTGACACTTTGAAGTAGGCTTTTTTTCTTCTCTACCCAAAGGTAAAATAAAAATTCACAATATCTTTGCCAGGAGCAGAATACGCATACTTCCCAAAATGTATGTAACTATTTCTTTAGATGCTCTATTATGTATTCAGTAGCACTCAGTAGTACAGTTCTCACCAGATAATCCACTATGAATTTCTCATGTCCCGTAAATTTAATTTAATTTTCATTTAATTTTAGAATATTCCTAACAGATTCAGTGCATTATAACAATCAGTAATGCAGAGCTGAACCTAATTTTTCAATCAATGTTTAAATAGATTTTCTAGAACTTCAGCATACACTGTTGCTATTCTTGATCTGTGCTCACCAATAAAAGGCTTGGTTCCTGTGTAGCCATCAAGAAAGTTGTTGCTGTTCTCTGATAGAGCAGAGGGTTCGGGTGACATCTGAGTATTGTATACTTGTGATGCTGAGATGTTTTTTAACCCGCCTTCAGACTTGACAGGAGGAGCTACAGTAGACTGCATCAAAGGTGGAGCCTTGTTAATCTTTGCTGAGGTCTTATGTGATATCATGTCTGCCTTGAGATATTTCCCGGACCGCCTCTGTTGGTTCTGGGCAAGCAACACAATCCTCTGTGATTGGATGGAATAGTGCTCCAGCTGCATAGATATAGTCTCTGAATGGCTCTTGGGTTCACCGTGCCAGTCTCTTAAGAAATGTATCAAAGTTACTGCTGTGGTGTTAGGGAGAGAGAGAAAGAGAGAGAGAGAGAGAGAGAGAGAGAGAGAGAGAGAGAGACCCACATGGAGTAAAAAATGGACATGTCATCTACATACAGAAATCATGCCAAAGAACAAAAAGTGGTGACAGGCACTGAAAGAGAAGACAGAGAATTGTCACTGACCATCATGTTCACTGTGTGTTGCCACCTTCTGGTATACAGCATCTTCAACCTCAAACAACTTAATATGGAGGTGCAAAAAGATATAAACACATTCAAAACACTCATGTGTTTGCAAGGAGAAATAAAGATATACACAGCCAAATTAAAATACCTGGACATCTCCAGCTCCCTCTTTTCCCTCGATTGTCTTGGCTATCTCCATCAGAGGCCAGGCCAGCTTAGACAGGTCAGAGTTCTCCTTCCATTCAGACACTAAGCGGGGGTAGTAGGCTTTCTAAAGGAAAACACCCCATCTGTTAATAAACTACAGTCCAAGGCAGCACACAAACTTGGCATTGTGACTTCTTCTACAGTAATACTTACAATGTAGTTGTATCTGTGGAGACTTCCAATAATGTGGTTCCGCATGTCAGCTTTACTAAGTCGACACACACACACCGCACACAGGTACAGCACTTCTCTGTTAGGTGCACCCACCTTCACGCATTCTATGATGCTGCCCAGGCCTGGGTGTACATGAAACAACAAATTATTTCAATACACACAGGACACAGACAACATACACACAAAATAGGCACACAAATAATTGTTGCTACAGACCAATGATGGGTTGTAGTCTGTTCTTGTTGTTCAGATACACCTTCAGAGAACCGAACAGCTCGCTTTTGCTTGAAACTCCTACAAACAGAGAAGCATCCGTCAAAAATATTTCCTGACAAAAGCATGCAGGTAAATGCAAAAGCAAGTATGGTATGGTATCATGCATGATACCCCACATGCAGAGTCAAAGACATACCTTGTTGTGCCTGATCCGGATGCATGCTGCAGTTGTAGAATCTCCACCTGCACTGAAGTTGGATCTTACATTAAGTAATTATAATTCAATCAAATTCAGATTATTTATTCAGGAAAGCAAAAAATTAGTGCGCTTATGTCCCGATACCTTAACTATTTTTTTGTTTTCCCCTAAAATAGCATGAAAAAGTGAAGAAGAAAAAAACAATAGCATAAGGACAGAGACATTTTTTTTTTTCTTTTTACAAAAAGAAAGGTCAGAGGAGAAAGTATGACACAGGGACAGAAACCTTGTGGGAAATAATTTGTACTCATTTATTCTTAATTTTACAGATTAGGTTTTACCAAATATACATACAAGTTCAATTATGTATTTTATTTATTACCTCACAAACATTTCAGAAGATAATGGTGTATGTAACCAAGTGGTTCAAGAATTCATTTGATGTTCTACTCCAATGAAGATATCACCCTCAGAGGAATGTTCTCAGAGAACAGCTAGTCGTGGTGGAAAGTATGGATAGCATGAAATATTGGTGTCTTGGGAGCATAGGCCATGCCAAGGAGGGGTTGAGAGCGGGGAGTGTGCTTACAATTAGGGCCACCGAAGGAGGGGACAGAGTTATGGTATTGACCTACCTTAAATAGTTAATCATTTTTGTTCATTTATTTAGTAGAAATGTGAACAAACTGTGGCTCTAGTGTAGGTTACACTGTAACCACCAGATGGAGCTGCAGTATCATCAGACTGTTCAGACAGGATACATGAGTCAATGCATTGGTCTACAATTAGGTTGTTAAAGTGATTTTTTTTTTTTTTTCAAAATTGGTAAGAAATCTCCAGCTGATTAATTTATTGTTGTGTCTTTCTGTTGTCGTTTCAGGGTAAAACAACTAAAAAGCTCCCAGATTGTAATTTAAGGGGGAATGTGGACAGAAAGTGTTATTTTCATTACATCAAATTATATTACATTAATCACAGCAGTTGCAGTAAGGATGCGCACAAAATTCATTTTTTTCCTGTTGTTAACCTCTGCTAAACAGCCCTGCAGAATTAACACTGACTGTCACTAAGTTTTCAGGAAACCCCTTGGGGCCAGTTAAGACCCGTTAATAGTCCCTGGGAAAAGTTATAAGAGTTCGTAATTCTCAGTTGCCGTTAACGTTACACTCAAGTTACAGTGAGCAGTATAGTGGAAAAACGAGCATATTTGTAAGATATTCACCAGTGGTATAAATTAGTGAGTTAGCGTGTTAACGACATCAACTAGTTGGCAAACAATTTATTTCCCCAGTCGAGCTGAAAAAAACAGGTTAACCTTTTTAATGCGACACTGAACTGACTTTAGACATTCCTAACAACCGTTAACTGCCGTTAAGCGCCATTTAACGTTAGCAAATTCGGTGAGCGCTCAAAGATAAGTAACAGTTATTTAAACATCTCAATCGTAACGTTACCTATATAATAACCTAAGATATGTTTTAATGTGTTGTGTATCACCATTCACCACAGCTCTGGGCAGAAATAGTGACATTAGTTCACTCAGTAGATGAACCAGTGGTGACCAACTCTCTATCTACACAGCCAACAAATCACGACGTGACATCGATATAATTCTTATTAATTTGTTTACAAGGCAAAGACACTGATTTCCCACCTTATTGATAAACTTACCGATAAAAAACGTGGTGTCCGCTTCTTTTTTGTTGAGTTAATTGATCTAATTAAACGTGCTGTGCTGAAATCCGAGAAGTAAAGTTGACGTTTACACAACAGCGTTTGTCTGGCAGTTCCCTCGCTGCTTACCTTCCTAGTGCACTGACAACATAAACTGAGCAGACCTAGGAAACGCGGCGAGCTCTTCTTCGTCTCTTTTATTGAGGTCTATTGCCGGTTGGCAAAGGTACTGGTGCATCACTGCCACCAACCGATAGAGTGTGGGTCAGAAGGTCAGAATGTCAAAACTCATATATTCTTAATCAAATTAGTTAGATAATGAATAGGATTTGACAACACTCATTTCTTCTGTCAGTGTAACATAACATGCACTACTGTCTCTTCTTGCCCATAGTAAGCAAATCTGCCTGTATTACGTTTATTTTGAATAGTGTACTGCTTAGTGTAGTGGGTCTTGATGTTGTCTCATATCCCCTGCTCCTTCCCGTACACCTCGTTTCTCCCTCTTACCTTTGAACTCCTTAAACATTTCCTCTCTTCCTCTCATTGTTTTGCATTTGCCTCTGTCTCTGCTTCATAACGCTCTTGATTTCTGTCCTGCTGAAACTAATTGCCAAATCCATGTTGCTATTTTTGTGGCTTCCTTTGCAGCCATTTAATTTCCTTTGACACCAATATGCTCTGGCACCCATAAGAATATTACTGTACCACCCTTCATTTGTTTTCTGTGTAATTAATAAGCGGTCTTGTATCCTCTCTCCACTGCACTGCTAACAATATTGCAAGCATTTCTCTTGTGTAAACTGCTCAACCTTCACTGATCATTCTCCCTACTTTAAACTCTCACCATCTTTGCTCTTATTTTATAATATAAAATCTACTGTGGCATTGGGAAGTATCCAGGATGGTCCTGCTGGAGATGGTACTGTTGGACTTAAGTTTAATAGAGCTACTAATTTTGGTCGCTTTCTTTGTCACTTTCCGTACAAAGCTGTTGTTTTCCTCCATGCCCTCTCTCCCAATAAGAATCACACAGGCATCACAAAAATCAATGCATTGATTACCAAATCTAAAATGCTCATTTCCCACACAAAAATTTAAAGACCACTCTAATACTTTCATAATAGCCCCCTGCCTTTTCTTTACAATTAACTCAATTTTTTTTATTCTTACTGACTTGTATCAATCTTCCTAGTAAAAGGTCCTTAATACATCCTGTTGGAATAATTGTATATATGGATTTATCTCATATTTATTAACTAACCATGTATCCTGCTTTACAGCCCTATAATCATGCATACAGTTTTTCTTATGATAATAACCATGCATATAGTTTGTCTTGTGATGAAGTTTTTTGCAGATAGTAGCTGCTGGAGGAGATCACAAGCTGTCACGATGCATAGAGCAGCCTGCTCTACTCCTACATCATGGGATGAACATTTGAACAATGTATCATCTGGCACCCATCATTTTGCTTTTGTTTGATTCTCAGTTCTTTAAGATAAGCAATGACTTGTAACTAAAGAATGCTTGGAATGCCTTATGTGATAATAAAAAGAGAGGAGACGGTGGAATATGCTCAGAGCGGGTTGGAGATTGTAACTGAGCATATCTCTGTCCGTTCTCCTCGCGAGTAAGAAATAACGCTCTTGTCTTTCTCTTCTTTGTGTCAGTATTAAATGTCTTAGGTGGTGTAAACCTGACACATCCATACAAAGTCTGATTAATAACGCATATCATATGCTTTCTCTAAAGACAGCCACAATACTTCCTCTGTTTATCTGTGTTATTCTGATTTCATGTTCTAATCTTAAAGCTGGAACCATAGTTTTTGTTCTTCTCCTGAAGCCACTCTGGTATTTGGGATACAGATCCTTTATTTTCTATATGTTAACCTTTCATTTATCATTTTCTCTATTATTTTTGCATACGCTGGATGTTAAAGAAATTGGTCTATAATTCCCTGGGTCTGTGCAGTCTTTCCCTGGCTTGCATATTGGAATGACGACAGCCTCTTCCCAGCTCTGTTGCAATTTCCCAGCCTCGTAAACTTGATTATATATAAATGCAGTAAAATATCCTTAGATGATTCACTGGGACAAGGACTTTATACTAGGTTTATCATTATGTAAAAAATCTGATCCATGTCTGGTGCTGGCAGCTTGGTTATCTTGACAGAGCGACTCAGTTCTGTCCTTGTAAAGGGCTTGTTTAAGGGATCATTGGTCTTCATTCCTGTCTGGCACATCCGTGGCGATCTGTCCCGTGTCTCGTCAAGGCCTTACTCTCGCTTTTAATCCCTGCAGCTGAAATGAGCTCCTTTAATGTCACATCATTGAATAACAATCTACTTTTGTAGCAACACTGATAGAGGCTTGTCCTCCAAACTGTATTTCTTTCATCAGTCAGTCAGACAAAACAGGAAAGGAGGAAGGATTGCAGCCATTTTCTCTACACAGTTTGTGTGTTATTATTTGACTTGAGTGAATTAACATGATTTTGCATATTTTGCTCTTGAGCTCAGAGCAGCAGTCATTGTATTACATTGGCCATCAAGATATTCACCACTATTTCTACAGCAAAAACTGAACTGAGCTTCTTGTAGTTTGAGGTTCGGGACACATTCATGGGTGAAATTGCTATTAAAAAAAACTTTAAGAAGTATGTACATCACTCTTTAATAAATGCAGACATTCCGTATTAAATCAAATATTATTATTGTGCTTCATGATACGATGGTTACATGTGCTTTTAGGATCTCTACATTATGTGCTTAAGCTGTTTTATGTATTGGTTTCACAGCAGACATCAGATCAAAGTAAGGCAAGTGTTAAGTAAATTATCAAATAAACTCAGGAATACTGTCTGAAGATTCATAAGAGTAGGATATTTATTCTAGCAAGGGAACAAGTTACATACCAGAGCTCACAGTGCAAATGTTGTACATTGTTGCTGAAATGAGACAGACACAATAGAGACTCGATTCATGCCTTCTCATAGCTAATGTTTTGGTGTAGTGGCCAGGAGGAACAGCGAAGGTCACTGCGCTCCTCTCTGACAACACCTGTCTTAAAAGTAGACACAATAATGGAAAGTTCTATACAGGATAATACAGTTTCCCTTTAAGATGGTTATGTTAATCATAAAGTATCACAATTTTTCCAACAGCAAGGGTGTCGAGGAAATCCTGAAGACAGACAGACAACAGGGTCAACAACGAACTGGCTCAATTATACACACATTGTGATATGATTTATCTTCAGAGTGGCGGCGAGTTGTCTACATACTTCATCAGTTACATGTCCTGTTTGTGTTTGTGTGTGAAAAAAAGGTTTCTGTCATCAACTGTTCTGGGGTCTGCCCGTAATGCGATTTCATGTATAACAGCTCCAACAAATACCATGCATGTGGAGGAGGAGGGTCATGAAAACCTGAAAACATCCACCTCCCTTCCTCTACTCCCACCAAATCCTTTTATGACTCTCAGGCACTGTGTGTAGAGTTCTAAATAACAAGACGCCCTACACCAACACAACAAATTTATCTTGTGCAGTCTTTACAGTCCTAACCAAAACACTAACTGCAGTTAATTTTGTATCTTATTTTAGACATCCTTACGCCCACAAAAACTGATTATACCCCCATCCATAGGTTAGATCTGCTAGGTCTCAATAAATTATAAATCCTACCTTGGATTTGATGTGTGGGAGTTTGTTCAAATGTTGGGGGGAAGAAAAATTCAATAATTGTGCTGATTTACTTGCAGCAATTATTATTACAGGAACTAAAGAGTGATGGGGAAATGAACCAGCAAAAATAACCACAGTTGCTGATGTTTTTCCTATTGGTTTATCCGGTTGTAACCAATGACAGATTTATAGCCAACATCTGGAAACAATCAGCCCCAGCCCCACATGTATCAGACCTATAGAACACCCCCATGCTGAAAAGAACACAGTAACATACCAAAGAATAATTGAAATATGATAATTAGTATAAATATGATACCAATATAAGATGAAACCAATATAAGTCATTATAAAAGTTATACACTCAAAACAGAAAAAAATCACATTCTATAGAATGGATTCCTAGCATGGATAAAAAGTTATGTTTCATAACACTCACCTGTATCATACTGCTATATCATGTTTATATATCATAAAGAACAATAATGTAATGATATTTCCATAGTCTTATGCAACATACCTTCACACATACATCTTATTTCAGTTGTATAGAGTTCACAGAACGTAAATAGAATCTATGTTCTAGTGTTTGTGGTTAACAATTGAGCTCTGCTAACCACAGGCTCGCAGGCTTTTGAATAGGGGCAATGGTTCAGTGTTGGGGTTTAAAGAGCGTGCAGTACCCTGTGTCTTAAATGGAAACCAGGGAAAAGACAGGAACAGAAGGCAGATAATATCACAATTATCAGGACAAGGAGAGTTACTGATACATAGACAATGTAGAAGCGGAAAGATTATTCTTGAGACAGTCTTGCTAGTTCAGAGTATATTTCATTTGAATACGAGTGCTCGGTGTCGGACGGAATATCTGCAGATAGTCGCAAACAACAATTTCCCAAATCCTACCTTTTATTGAGCAGCACAAACAACCTCACATCCCTTGTGGAAACAATCAAACACCAAGATCCCGTTTGAATCCTGTGAAAAAATCTCTATTGCAGTAACTCAGACCTTGCCCAGGTCACACCGGCACAATTCAGTTACATAGTTCATTCTCACTAATGCTTTCCATGGATGTAGACGGAAGAAGTGGAATACATAAGTACATACTGAATTACTGAATTACTGAATACGTGAGTACATGAAATAAAGATAGATGGTTACAACTTATATGACCTTTTGCCACTACAACAAGACCATACTGTTCCTGTAGTGGTTTAATATAAAGCGAACTGATGTGTCAGAGCACTGTGTCAACAACAAAGTATATTGAACTAATGTTGTTTGGTAACTTGTTTACAGACAAGCAAATAGTAGCAGCAGTAGATATACAGTGGGTACGGAAAGTATTCAGACCCCTTTAAATTTTTCACTCTTTGTTTCATTGCAGCCATTTGCTAAAATCAAAAAAGTTAATTTTATTTCTCATTAATGTACACTCAGCACCCCAGCTTGACAAAAAAAAAAACAGAAATGTAGAAATTTTTGCAAATTTATTAAAAAAGAAAAACTGAAATATCACATGGTCATAAGTATTCAGACCCTTTGCTCAGTATTGAGTAGAAGCACCCTTTTGAGCTAGTTCAGCCATGAGTCTTCTTGGGAATGATGCAACAAGTTTTTCACACCTGGATTTGTGGATCCTCTGCCATTCTTCCTTGCAGATCCTCTCCAGTTCTGTCAGGTTGGCTGGTGAACGTTGGTTGACAGCCATTTTCATGTCTCTCCAGAGATGCTCAATTGGGTTTGGGTCAGGGCTCTGGCTGGGCCAGTCAAGAATGGTCACAGAGTTGTTCCGAAGCCACTGCTTTGTTATTTTAGCTGTGTGCTTAGGATCATTGTCTTGTTGGAAGGTGAACCTTCGGCCCAGTCTGAGGTCCTGAGCACTCTGGAAGAGGTTTTCTTCCAGGATATCTCTGTACTTGGCTGCATTCATCTTTCCTTCAATTGCAACCAGTCGTCCTGTCCCTGCAGCTGAAAAACACCCCCATAGCATGATGCTGCCACCACTGTGTTTCACTGTTGGGATTGTATTGGGCAGGTGATGAGCAGTGCCTGGTTTTCTCCACACATACCGCTTAGAATTAACTCCAAAAAGTTCAATCTTGGTCTCATCAGACCAGAGAATCTTATTTCTCATAGTCTGGGAGTCCTTCATGTGTTTCTTGGCAAACTCTATGCGGGCTTTCCACTCTGCCATAAAGCCCCGACTGGTGGAGGGCTGCAGTGATAGTTGACTTTGTGGAACTTTCTCCCATCTCCCTACTGCATCTCTGGAGCTCAGCCACAGTGATCTTTGGGTTTTTCTTTACCTCTCTCACCAAGGCTCTTCTCCCACAATTGCTCAGTTTGGCTGGACGGCCAGGTCTAGGAAGAGTTCTGGTCGTCCCAAACTTCTTCCATTTAAGGATTATGGAGGCCACTGTGCTCTTAGGAACCTTGAGTGCTGCAGAAATTCTTTTGTGACCTTGGCCAGATCTGTGCCTTGCCACAATTCTGTCTCTGAGCTCCTTGGGCAGTTCCTTCGACCTCATGATTCTCATTTGCTCTGACATGCACTGTGAGCTGTAAGGTCTTATATAGACAGGTGTGTGCCTTTCATAATCAAGTCCAATCAGTTTAATTAAACACAGCTGGACTCCAATGAAGGAGTAGAACCATCTCAAGGAGGATCAGAAGAAATGGACAGCATGTGAGTTAAATATGAGTGTCACAGCAAAGGGTCTGAATACTTATGACCATGTGATATTTCAGTTTTTCTTTTTTAATAAATTTGCTAAAATTTCTACATTTCAGTTTTTTTCTGTCAAGATGGGGTGCTGAGTGTACATTAATGAGAAAAAAAATAACTTTTTTGATTTTAGCAAATGGCTGCAATGAAACAAAGAGTGAAAAATTTAAAGGGGTCTGAATACTTTCCGTACCCACTGTATGTTTAGAGGTGCTTTCCTGTAGGAGTGTAGAAAGGCTGACTGCCTGAGACAACTCTGTAACTGCTGATGGTTGTCTTCCCACTTGCACTGTGTGTATATGTATATATTACTTTTGAGAAAGACATCTTCTCTCGTGAGTCTTTCTTTCAAGAACTTCCACCACGGCTTTTATTAAAAAAAACAAGCCACCTGTTAGCCTACCCCATGGGGTCTTTTCCTCTCCCATAACTGATCAAATCCTCTATCCACACCTCTATAGTGGGAGTCATGTGAGGACAATAACTTAATCATTTGTGGGAGAGTTTCACATTCAGATGTCACTGTGCCATTTGTACCCTGGTACACCGAAACCAGTCGGGCCCCCGTCCACTGGTAGGACATAAGACACTGACAATCACGAGCCGGTGAAGATTCTCAGTCACCCAGGTCATATCATCTCAGCCAATGGACTTACTTGAAGACATTTCACCTCTCATTCAAAAGGCTTCTTCACTTCTAGCTGACTGGTGAGAAGCTGCAGGTATATGACCTCTTGTGGGGTCATGAGGCTCGTTGAAGAGAGTGCTCGACCCCCCAGCCATCATGTGAGTTGTTAGTGCCATGGTGCGGATGGCTGCTTTCCTGTGACAACTAAGATTGAAGACTGTATCTGAGGAACTACTCTAATGCCAAAATGTATGTGTGAGGAGTCATTATTTTCTTAGACTGGAAAGACTACACCTCGACAAAGTTTTGTCAAATTTGATACCAAAGCCTTCTTCCACTTCTGATTAAATATTTTTTGGATTACATCGACAGCTTCAATTGTCCCTGTACTCCAATAGCCTCATGTGGACGATACTCACTCCAAGGGTTCTACGAAGTCACCCATTGGCTGTAATCTTAACTCCTGCCGTTGAATCCATCATTGATCATATCGATCTGAAACGGAAAGAGGGATATGATGACTGACCATTTTGCTACACGGCCATAATAAATGTAACAAATGTAGTAGAGTATGAGAATGCTGTTAATTAAACTAAAACTATTGTTGTAGTTAAGCATGTTAGGAATTAAAGATTAAAGATGAAGGCAGAAAGTAAAGACTACAAAGAAATCCAAGGAAAATGTTTAACATGTGAGGGGGGCTGTGGTAACCAGTTATAACCAACTACCATGTAATTGAACCCTAAGTGTTTTGGGAAAATACATTAACTTGTATTGAATGATACATGGATGACTGAATGGCACATGACAGAAAGTTTTCTACCACATCCTGTCAGAGCTCTAATTAAATAATAGTGAAGCCTGTTGTAGAGGGTCATAATTTCAAATCCCAGCCTGTCTAATAACTAATTGCTCTTTAGACCTTCAGGTCAGACTGTCTTAAAGACAGCAGACGTTCCCTTAACAATAAGAGTCACACATTTCAAAGAATTTGTGTACCAAAAACACACCAAAAATAAAGCTATTTATGAAATAGATAAATATATTACGCATTAAGATTCCCATTTTACAAAAATTTTATTAAATTGAACAAAATATGAAAATGAAAAGTACTTCAAAGATCACAGTGGTAACTGCTGAAAATGTTACATTAAAAAATGTTAAAAACTGAAATGAGCAACAGCAGCTTAATATCCACATTTTCAAATGGTTTACAAATTATTTACAAACTCAATATTCATATTCAATGAATATGCAATACTTTTAAACATATTTGCAATATCCTGAAGTCATTGCTACACCATCAAAAAAATCTGTTAACTTCATTTAAAATTAAATGTCTATTAGGTGTTTCAGGAGTTTGAAACCATTTGACACATCTTTCAGACTGTGGCAATATATACACATGGTTTAACAGGTAGTCTCATGGGAAATTAGAGGGTTGGCATTTGCCATAGAGGGAGCTACAGGAAAAAAGCCTATACCAGAAGCTAAAAAGGAGTTTTCCTGGGAGATGCTTTCACTATTGGCTGTAGGAGATTGGTGAAAGGCTGAGGGTCCGAAGTAAAGCTGGGGGATGGTCTGTGTTATTATATTGCTGCTGTTCTGCATTGGAGTGATTGTTTGGGTCTGATTGTAGGGAGTGATGAGGGGAACAGCGCCAAAGTTGGCAGCATCATTGGTGACTTTGCCATCTCCAGCAGCCAGGTTGGCACTTATCCACGAGGAGTACTGCAGCTGCAGCTGTTGGTGTTGCTGCAGCTGCTCTTGTTGATTTTGCTGCAGCTGCAGCTGTTGGTGTTGCTGCAGCTGCTCTTGTTGGTTTTGCTGCAGCTGCAGCTGTTGGTGTTGCTGCAGCTGTTGCTGCAGTTGTTGGTGTTGCTGCAACTGTTGGTGTTGCTGCAACTGTTGGTGTTGCTGCAGTTGTTGGTGTTGGTGTTGCTGCAGCTGCTGGTGTTGCTGCAGTTGTTGGTGCTGCTGCAGCTGCTGGTGTTGCTGCAGTTGTTGTTGTTGGTGTTGCTGCAGCTGCTGGTGTTGCTGCAGCTGCTGGTGTTGCTGCAGTTGTTGCTGTTGCTGCAGCTGCTGGTGTTGCTGCAGTTGTTGCTGTTGCTGCTGGTGTTGCTGCAGTTGCTGCTGCTGCTGCAGTTGTTGGTGTTGCTGCAGCTGCTGGTGTTGCTGCAGCTGCTGGTGTTGCTGCAGTTGCTGCTGCTGCTGCAGTTGCTGCTGCTGCTGCAGCTGCTGGTGTTGCTGCAGTTGCTGCTGTTGCTGCAGCTGCTGCTGTTGCTGCAGCTGCTGTTGCATTGCTGGGCTGACCCATTCTGGGGTAACTGGAGTTGCCAACCTGTGTCCAAACGATTGCAGACTCTGGTTTGGGTAGAGCCCACTCGCACTGTACCCTTGGTATAACACCCCACTGTTCACAGGTAGGTTGTCTGGTGCTGAGTAACCTGCAACAACCTCAGAAGAAAGATGACCCGAATTTCCATTTATGACATAAGCCATTTGGCTATACTGCCCATACCATCCTAAAGCTGCCTGAGTGTTACTAGAGTTTGCCGTTTCAACTGTTGACAAACTCTGAGCGCCCTGACTGCCAATGTACACCTCAGTGTTGTCCTGTCCTTTAAAGCTGCCCATCAATTGCTGGTTAGTTGGGGTTGACCTGGCAGTTATGATGGGTTTAATGGGCAGATGACAAACCCCAGTGGTGTCATTCTGTGTGTTACTTTGTGGCTGTGATATCTGCCCTGCGTTATGATTGGTGGCCTCACAGTTGATAAAATTAGGTTTGAGCTGGCTCCGATTTCCAAAGATGTTCTGAATATTGACACTTCTCTGGTTTTGTAGCTCACTGGGGTCAGCAGTGCTGGCAGAAGTTAACATGGTGCTGTCTGACTTGGCTGTAGCTTTATACAGCTGACACTTTGAATCCCATCTTGTTTTGTTTTTTGCCCTTTTAGTCTTCACAAACTTTGAATCCCATCTGCTTTCCACACCACTTTCAGATGAATTGTGAGAACAGGAGGTCATAGTCTCAGCATTAGGTGGATCTGACTTGCAAGGAGAGACACTTGTCCAAGACCTACTCTCTCTCATCAGAGCTATTAGTTGTGCAAGTGGTGTACAGTCCACAACAGATATGTTATCTTTGTCAGGTGCAGGGCCTGTGTCATTGTCCTTTCTCGACAGGGTGCTAGAGGTTGCATCAGGGATAACTGAAGTGGACTCGCAGGCTGGTTCAGGGCTGGGATCACAGTGCTGCTGCAGTGAGCAGCATGTGGATTTGGCTGGCAAAGGATCCTCAAGTTTGGGGTTATCGGTGCAAGTTTTGAACAGTGTCTCAACAGATGTTTCTGCTGGCCTTTTCCTGGATGGAAGGCAGTCATCTCTGGGAGAGACTGGCAGGGTTTGAGTAGTTTTAGGACTAACAGTAGGCCTACAGAAAGATTGGGGTTCTACGTGCACCTCCGCCTGTTTCACTTGCATCTCAGCGACAGGTCTTTGGTACTGAGAGATTGGTGGACTGAGTTCTGGTTGCGTAAAAGAGCTCCTGCGGGTCTCTTTGGGACTGAGACATGCGCCAGAACCGGGGAATGGAAATACAACAGAATCAGTGTTCGAAGAGGCACTGGTAACATCCAGAGGACTCGAGACGGTTCTATGTTTGACCCCATCCAAATCTCCAGCCATTGCTGTCTCTTCTTCCAAATGATCTTTTTCTAGTTTTTGTCTTGCTCCTATGACAAGAAAAGAGCTTCAATTTATAACAGTTTACAGAAAGAAAATGAGAAGCTCCAATTTTGAATCCTCCATAAATCTCACGTGGGGACAAAATGGCGACAGCAAAGCAGCTTAAAAAAGGTTCTTCAGAAACCTACGGGTGATGTCATGGAGGCTACATCCATCTTTATATACAGTCTGTAGTACATATACAACATATAAACATTTCATACCATTGTCACTTCTCTCAGGTGCCTCCACTGGAAGAGATTCCATTTGACTCTCAGACTGTTCTGTGCAAGAGAAATCAAATGTCATAGCTCATACCCATACTCTGCCTAGTTAAGCTGTGTATAGGAATGGGAAAAAAGACTCATCTCACTGCGCTGCAGAACAGAGAGGTTCAGGAGATCCTTTGTTCCCACTGCCACCAGGCTATACAACACCTCAGCCAAAGGAAGTGGACTAATCTAATTATTATTGTTTATTTATTATCAACTGTTATTATTATTATCATCATCATCATCATCATCATCAACAATGACATAATGGACACATGAATTTCCCTAGGACATCTATCTATCTATCTATCTATCTATCTATCTATCTATCTATCTATCTATCTATCTATCTATCTATCTATCTATCTATCTGTTGCTGGGCTGGTGGGACTCACCCATTTGTTGAGGAGTACTGGTGGGTAGACAGATGACGCTCAGTTTATCTTCTTTCTTGATGTTTTGAACCATTTTTAAAGCTACAAAAAGTAATCAGCACAGTTGATACTTATTACTGTATACTCCAATACATCAGAAACTTGAACAGTTGCAAATTAAACCGACTCCTACCTTCACTGAATGGCGCTGTCCGCACACATTTATACAGCTCCTTTCCCAGCATTACACCCTTTGTGAGAGAAAACATACAGGGGAACATAATAATTAGATAATAATAATAATTAAAATAATGAATGTGCATTTCCACTTTGTCCATTAAATTATTTTTCAGGCAAATGAAGCACAATTGTGAAATCTTAACAAACATATCTTGTCCACCATAAGTGATATAACTTCTTTCTGTGCTAATCAGAAAGGCAACAAATATGCTCTAATAGCTTTTTAAGCGTAACTTGCCAACATCATCCCACTCTGACACATGCATTACACACGCATGTAACCGCAGGTTACCTGTGCATCTATCTTGTAGTAACACTCCCGCTGTGACAGTAGCTGGGCAACGCCGTTTAAAATGTCAAGTTTCTCATCTTGGGTCAGACTCTCCTGCTGCCAGAACGACAGATGCTTCGGATACTGCTTCAACTGAAAGACATGCATATCATATCAATAAAAAAATGTGGGAGAAAATGTTAAATATATTAGCTGTTCTGAGGTTTTCTATGCATTACTGAGACACCACTCACAATGTAGTTGAACTGGTGATCAGAGCTGACCAAATGCTGAAAGATGTCCTTGAGGGAGAGCGTCTCACTGCAGCTCTCACACAAATAGAAAGATGTCTCAGATGTCCCTTTACACTCCCACACGCAGCCCAGACCTGATGAGGACGCAATATCTTTAACATTTTGTATGCTTCAGTGAAATGACATGAAATAATAGGAGATTGTTGTGCAAGGATGGACACACCCACCTACTGGTTCCAGTCCCTTCACGCTTAAGTACTTGGACAAATTACTTGTCCCCTGAGTTCTTTCCCCTGTGACACCAAGTCAAAATAACAAATTAGTATGTTAAATGACAAAAGCCACCAATTTATACAGTGTAGGCTAAATGCATAATACTTACCCCGTGAAATTTTTGGGAGTGCCTGTGACGCGCTGTGCTGCGCAGGTCCTGGACTGCATCCTGGGTGTTTCGGTACAAGTTCTGCATTGAGACTGGATCTTGATTGGTTCTGCTGTTCTGTATTCACCGGAGCTGTAGAAGAGAAAGGGTCTGGGCTGGAGGATATTACAGGTGATGTCTTCTCTGTGTCTTGTATCTCAGAGTCACTTCTCTCTTGCTGCTGTCTGTTCTCAGGAGTCTCTTGGCATGTATGATGGGTTTGAGCGAAGGTGCCTATAGTTTCTGAGTCAGTGGCAAGGGGATATGCACAACCATGGACTGCTGGGAGGTAAGGAAGAGGGAGATAGATTGCGGACATGACACAGATGTAAGAGACAAATGTACAAACAATAACAGAATCGCAAAATCATTTTATATTTAACTTTATGTGAAGTGGAATCTGCAATTAATTAATTCTACAAATTAACAAAACAGAGAGCAAAAAATGATAGCGGCTAAAAAATATTAATGCTGCAAGAGTTGAAAGAAAAGGCTTGGTATTTACCAGGACTCTGAATTGCAGGTGTGACTTCAACATGAGCCTGGGCCTCCACATCTGGCTCAATCCTTTCCTGTTTGATAGTGACTGAATAGAGCAGAAATCATTTAATAGTCCATCTATAAATGCGTACATTAGGCAGTTTGATTTTCTGAGAATGTGTAATGACAAACACAGATACATTATACCTGCTATGTGTGCATCTTGAATGCTGGGAGCTGGAATGGGGTCTGGATCATTTTTGAAGCTCACACATGTCTGAAGCTGGTCTGGTACCAGGTCAGTAGCTTCTTGGCCTTTATCAGTCCAGTTCTGAGCTCTGTCTGACTGACCCGCTTTCTCTTTCAAGTTGGATTTCATTTCTGAATTAAGAGCAGTAATTTATTCAACAGTGTGCAATTTCAGAACAAATATCAATAAGTCAGTAAGATTTTTTTCCAGACCAAAGAAGCATTTGCATTTTTGTTCTTACCTGGCATATGGCCCAATAGTGTCTGGAGCTCATGTTTACTCTCCTGGTTTGGTTTGTTGTTAGTAGAAAGTCCTGACATTTCATTCTGTGGCATGTGCATCCCTGAGAGACAGAAATTGCATAAATTGGTCTAATATAGTCCAGATCTGTGCGTCTCATTCACAGCACATCACAACAACATCAAATTACATCGCAATGAGTTTTTGAAGTCGTCAAAAATAAAGACTCAGAAAAAAAGTACTCAATTACGTTGTAAATATGTCCAAAGACAACAATATACCCTCATGGATGTAAGTACAAAATTATAAGTTCCGATGTATTTGCACGTGGGTGAAAAACACAGATAAATTTCAAACTTGATTCTTAGAAGTGACACATGAACCTACTATCGTCTGGGCTTGAAACTTCATATGGACAGGGGAGGGCACCTTGCTGTCCTAAAGCCTCTGCATCATCAGTTGCGGGGGATGATGAGGATTGCAAGTTTCTCTGTCTCAGCATTTTTTTCACTCTTTCAAGAGCTGAGAACAAAGAGACACAGAGAAAGGGGAATTAAGACCAAAACAATGACAATGTGTATAAAACTGTCCCCTCCATGGAAATGAATCAAATTATCCATTGTGAGCAATGTTCCTGCAAAGTTGGTCATTTACTATCATACCATGTTTTATTGAATAGAAAAAAAAAGACATATTTTTGTATGCACAAATTTACAAAAACTAAACTGTAGATGTTTCTCTATTAACAACCAACCCTAACCCCACGCGAACGCCCACCTGAAGTACATGTATCAAACCTTAAAACTGCAACAGAAACAATCTGTTATCAACCATATCACGGTAAGCAGAAAAGAACATTACTTTCAGTCGATGGGACATTTGCCCCTCTGAGCCCCAAACTAAAGAGGTATGTTACTTTGTGGCTTCCTTAAAAAAAAGGATGTTTTCTTTGATGCAGTGACCAAGTATTTCATAATTCAGTGCTGTCAGCAGCAAATAGGTTAGTCAGTTAAGTTACATTACAGTTAAAATCTTTGTATCAGTCGTGACCTTGACTACTGTCAGCACTTTAATTTATCTGCGAACTGCTCCATGTGTTATGTCTTAAAGTTAGAAACACAAGATTTTACATTACACTCTGACATCCCATTTATACAATGAAAACCATGTCCACATGCAGTAATACTGGCCAGGGTTCAGGGATGTTACCAGGAAATTAAGTATGTTTTGTAAGAAAAATTAGTAGTCACATCCACATGTCCAAAATAACATAAAAACTCTGTCAAGGCTTTGTTTGACAACTGGGAGGAACATCTGTCCTCTAAGGCTGGTTTGAGATACTTTACTGTCTCTCTCTGCGTGACAAGATGGTTTCAATGAGAAATTCTTTTTTTTTTTAATAAAAATTTCTTCAGTCCCCTCTGGCCCCACTGCTAATACAGTTCAACATAGCACGAGGTCTTCTCTTGCTATACCTCTTCCTTTGAAAGTCGCTTCAAAGTGGATTTTTATTTATTTTATGATATTGGAATATCTTTACCTTTGTTGTCCGAGAGATCACGCAGTGCTGCGTATTCATCACTTGTCACTTCCATACTCTAGCAGATTAAAAGACAAAATCATACATGTAATCTATAAGTCATTACAGTCCACAGTTCTGTTACTCCAGTAAGCCCCTCTGTTTCCTCGAGATGCTTTACCATCTCTTACCCAGTTTTACACAAGAACATCTTGATGATTTCAAATTCTCAATTAATGATTAATCTTGCTATGCGGTAGAAATATGATGCAAGATTTCTCACAATGTAAACCATGTCACTCCGCTGTATTTCTGATCTATGCGTTGAAGACAAGAGTCATTTATTGTTCCATAACCACATTGCTTTTTTTTTTTTTTTCCAATGTAGTACAGTGTCTTTGCCTGAATACAATTCTTCATATTGATTCTTCAATCTGATTTAATGGCGTGTTAAAATATGTACAAAAATGAACAACAATCATTTTTAATCATATTGACTGTATGAAGAGACTTGTGCAGCTCACCATGATCCTCTGTGACCCTACATCCTTCTCAACCTCAGCCAAGTTGGCCACTATCTTGTTCAATTTACTCTCCTCCTCCGGCAGCTTGGCAGTCCACATCGGGTAGTTCCGCTTCTAGAAGGAAAATTCAAACCACACGGTTAACAACTGTAATACTGACCTGCTTTGCACACATCCGACATTTTCTACATCAAGACTTATCAATCACCCACCACGTATTTATACTTGTGGTTATTGTCGACCACGTGACTGGAGGAGTTCAACCTGACTGAACACAGCTGACAGTAGACTTGCTTCTTTTCTCCGCACGTCACAGCAATCAGGAAGTTTACGCCTATAAGGCAAATATGCAGACCTCTGATTAAAACCAGAATGGGTTGAGAGGAAAGGAATTCACAGGCTAAATGACTGATTTTTTTTCTATACAAATAATTGTACTTACCAACTTTAGGAATGTTCTCACTTGATTTTGTCTTAGTCATGGAAGTATGTGATGGCTGTGAGGGTAAATTCTTGTGCTCAGACCTGACAGACGTGGCTGTGGTCAGGTGGGGAGCCACAGGTGGACTACTCTTGTGACTATGTGGTGCAACATCAGAGGCTTCAGTATTTCCACATTTAACTGACGTTTTAGCAACATCACCGGAGAGAATTGTCACTGTAGTTTCAGATGTGGCCATAATTTTGAATGGCGTTTCAGAAGGCGAAGTTCTGCAGACAGATTCCCGCACACCAGCGGTTCCTGTTTGAGATGTGGGTGCAGCTTTACATGAAGTTGCTGTAACATTGGATACAGGTCCGGTTCTGCTGTCCAGTGGTTTGGACACTGGTGCCAATTTTGTGGTTGATTTTGAATGACAGGAGCCACTTCCACTATAGATGGGGGTGGTTCCTGTCAATTTGGAAGAGGCGGCTGTATATTTAGAGGTGGTTGAGGTGCCGATGTTGGTACTTGCTGTCGATTTGGTGGTGGCTGCAGAGGCAGTGGAGGTAGTTGCTGTACTTTTGTAGTTTGTTTCTCTGCGTTTTGTGGAAGTTGTACTGCAGCTGGAGGTGGGAACTGAAGATCTGGTGGTTGTACTAGAATTGGGGTTGGCTGTTTTTATTGGTTCCATAATTGTGTTTGGAGCAATTTTATCTTTGAGGTTATTTCCTGTGGAATCAGAATGCAACACATGTAGACGGGACGCGTCTTTACTACTTCTGGAAACAGTGTTAGCGTTGTCAGCCGACTCAGGGACTTTGTAATGGGTCACTTTGATGTCTGCATTTGATTGACGATGGACTTTTTTGGAGGCGTTTTGAGTGATCACAGACATGGTTGCAGGTCCTGAGACTGGCTCTGCCAGAGAGTCTTCTGAGTCATCATCAATCTCCACCACCTTTGAAAAGAAAAACAACATTGACTGCCCATTGATCAGCTGTTTTGGTACACACCAAAACAATTACTGCGTATAAAACCTTAACTTCCTGAGATTTTTTTTTTTTTTTGGTAATTTCATCACTAACAAACCATCACACTCCGGTTATCTTCTCAGGTGACTTGTTAATATCTTTAATCCCAATTTAGGATTCAAACTTTGTTCTTTATCTGCTTCCTACCTCTTTGGCCTGTTTATTGTACTGCTGTAACATTTGCATTTCCCCTGTGGAGATCAACAGTCTTATCTTTAAACTCATCAAAGCATTTAAATGAGGTAACATGGTGAACTTTGAAGAGAATCCCAGCAGATAAAATTACTATCTTATAAGACATAAAATGTTTAGATAAACTGTAAATTATAAATAAATCCTACTTTGTAGGACTGAAATGACATGGGCTACAGAATTTATCACTAGCACTACGAGGACCAAATGGTCACAGCTGAAGTGAAACCATCCCAAACGTTTCAACCACTTGTGTGAGCAAAAGCAGGCTCAAGCAGTAAAGCAATCAAGTCAGCGTCTTGCCGGCTCTAAAACTTAAGTCCTGTAACCCTGAACCATAAAGACATCCTACAGACAGATTTTATCTGAAAGACAACGTGCCAGATGTCCTTCAGGTCAGCAGAGCAGCAAAGAGGAAGAATGTATGAAGTTAAAAACCTGGGATGATGTAAAAAAAAAAAAAAAAAAAAATTAAATCAAAATGTTTTGCATTAAGCATCTATTTTACTTGAGAAATTACATTGGTTATGTATTCTTAATATGGCCATCCAGTACTATCACATTTAGATTACCCAACAGAAGACATGCAAACGTTCATCTGCCCTGCATGCAGTTTGACTTCCGTATGACAACCCAGACGAAGTAGGAAATGATGTTCACAAACCATTTAGATGTCAAATGGACTGACCTGGATGTTGTCCGTCATGGAACAGTCCTCATATTGGGCCTGAACAGTGACTGAGGCATGTGCAGGTTGAACAGCAGATAAAACTGAGGTTGAAGGGAGGCCAAGCCCTCTGTCCTGCTGAGCCTCTAACTCCTTCACTGTCTGTATGGCTGTGAAGATTATATACAAAAAAATTGCACAGCAAATTAGCTTCAATCAAAGCCAGTAGGAACAAAAACATACATACTCAAAAAAGGGAATGTGTCCTCTTACCTGACATAAAGTTTTGTTTTAAGATGTTATTGTACATTTCTTCATCCAGATCAAAAACCTGAAGTCCCAACATAAACAACAATTAGCAAATCCTATTATTGAGGTGGTTTGAATCTTTCAACAACCAAGATCTTTTCTCTAACGTTGCCTCGGACTGACCAGAGGAAAATGGCATATTTTTTTAATCTCAGTTCATGGAGTGACAGTTATAATCATGTCTGCAAGTTAAAGAATTGAGGACGAGTCCAAACCTGAGCTTCTCCGTATCCTTTATCTCGTTCCAATAAAGCAGCCTCATCTCTGACTTTCTTCCTCTGATGCTCCACTGGTGCAGCTGAGAGTTTCCCTAACCCCTAATGTCATAAACAGGGAACACACAGGGGGACGGCCTCACTATTACAAAACAGACTTGTCACTTTGAATATGAGCCTGCCACCCAGAACAAACACTTACAAAGGTGGCTGTAATCTAGTAGAGAATGTGTTAAATTACTATGGTAAGCTATGATTTCATTCTTCAACACTGAATTTTCATATTTTGGTTTTTTTTTTTTGTGTGTGTTTTTTTGTTTTGAAAACCAAAAATAGTTTAGAGTAGCTAGACGGCATGTACGGCACAACAACCATTTTATCTGTTAACATATAAACCTGATATGGACAAATTATGACCACACTGTGTGTTATTTTATGTGCTTGTTCTGGCAGGAAACCTACATGTACCTGCTGGAACGTATTTCGCTATCACAGCCTAGCAGAGAAAAATGAAGATGGAAATTTGCATTCAACTGAACATGATGCTGGAAGTTCCTCTTCGGTTTGGGAATGCCCCCATTTCTTACAAAGAAGTTGCTCTATGAAGGGATCGCATTGCGTTCAGGATGGAGAGGAGGAATGATAATACTGACCGGTAAGTCTCTCAAAATATATAGAGCATATAAGAATTTTACTAATAATAATAATAATAATAATCATTAATTAATAGACTTTAACATTCACTCACCATCAAATACATCTTCTGGTGGTCAAATCTAATAACATGGCTGATGATATTCTTCTCTGGGATCTTCGCAGAGCAGCACTCACAGAGGTAGATGGGGTCACGTTGATCACAATGGCATTCAATTAGTGCACTTAAGCCTAGAAAAGACATTGCTCATTATTAATATTGTGTTATCAATCTTCCATGTGGCAACAAATGATTTTCCTCACATTAATAATTTTACAGTAAAATTAACGAAGCACAGGTAAATGCGAAACATTTAATGAAATGTTATGAGGAAGCAAAAATATAAAAACTAAAAGTGCATTGTTTTTTTATTTTCATCTCCCAACTTTCAATTACCCCATTATTAAAAAGATAACTAACATTTTAAACCACCATTACATGACAAAGGAAGACTTATTAACGTATTAATGACTCTGAAGTAAGGGCTGTGTGTAGGGGACAAATTCTTTTTTACTAGTGTTTGATTGTTAGATATTGATATAGCAACGGACCTATAGAGGGTTGGTTAAACGAACTAGGAGAGGCCCTTATCTCAGTTGTCTAGAACAACTGTTTGCTTCTTTAAAAGTGATGAACAGTTCAGTTCTAGGCAGTCTGAGCCTGACATCTCTGACTCGTTTGATCAAACTATTGCTATGACTTTGTTCGACTCCATTTGCTTGTTCTTTGTCTGTTTTACATTTGCTTGAGTGATTCAAATCAAATCAAATCAAAGCGTTCTCCTTTGAAGCTTTCTCACCAACTGTGAAACACACTGTGAAAAATAAAATAAATGACAAATAAAAAACTGACCAATCACGGGATCTCGGCTCTTCTTCTTGACATACTGCCACAACTTAACTGTTTCCTGATGGTCTGCGTTAGAAGTCGCTGTAAGACAGCCACAGACAACCAGACTCAGCCATTTTCACACAACACAGAGAAAAAAATCTTCCACAAAAGTAAATCAGTATTTACATACCTTTATCCTTTAGAGTCCCGTGACTTGGTTTGCCACTCCCTTTCTTGTCAGTGGTGGTCACCCTATGTAGTTCAACACTTGGAGTTTTTTGAGATTCTTCACAAGGTGCATCCTGTTTTGAGGTGAACCGCTGTCTTTTACATCCCATTTCTCTCCCCATATTCTCATCAGAACCCGTGTCATCTTGTGATGTTTCAGATGTGCTGTTTGGCCTCTTTCTTTCATTATTCATGCATATGTAACTCTTCAATTGTGTCAGGACATATTGGTGACTGTTGCTCTCTTCTTTTCCAGTCTCGGCTTCATCATCTTTCTCCGGCACTTCCATCTCCTCCACCTCCTCTTTTATCAACTGGCATGTCTCCATACCTGCATTCTTAATCTCATCCGTGCTAGCTTCTGAAAACACGTCTCTTATCTTCTTTGGTTCTTTGTTACTTGGCGTAGGAGTCTTTTTGTGGGCTTTTTCTGCATTTTCTTCACTTTTTACAGCGTATTTATTGGCGATTTCAGAATCAAGTTTTACTGAAATATTTTTCGAGACGTTCTCATTGTTGTCTGTAGATTTCTGGCTGGTCTTTTCCTCAGATCCCTCCATCGTCGTACTGCTTTTCTGACTGTTGTCTATCACATGGTCCTCATCCACTGTTTTCTGGGTTTTCTTGGAAACTGTGGAATATATGACATGATTAAGTGCATTTGACTATAATTATCTGCAAAGTTTTGTTAAGCATCCTTTCGGGGAGCAGTAACATGAATGGCAACAGATCATCTGTCCAAATGAAGATTAATAATGAATGAGGTGAAGAGATTAGTAGTAGTGGAACTCCAGGCAACCAAATGTACCCATGAGGGTATACTGCCATGGGAACCCAACATGTGAACCCAAGCTTAACGTACTCAAAAACAAACATTTCCAACTATATGAGTTAAGATCATACTACACATACTGTACATAGAACATATACATGACAAATATTTAGTTAAAATATTGTTTGCTGGCCTTACTCAGCTTCATTTTAGGCTTTATTGCGGGTTCAAGTGCTCCTCCCCCATTTCTTCTTTTTGCATATTCCACGGTTTTCATTGCTGGAACAAAACAAAGTGAGAACAATCAAGAAGTCCATTCAATTACAGATGACAATGTGTAACATTCATGGCAATACACACTCACCTCTGTGGTAGGGGCACGGCTCCCACATGGGGTTGTCCAACTTTATTTTCTTTGAAGACCAAAAATATTGCATAAGTAAATGGCAAGAGGAGATGCTACATGAAGATGGTACCGAAATTTCATTTCTGATATAGAATACCTGTACATGTGATACAGAGTGAATACGTGCTGTCTGTGTTGCCAAGTCCAGTAAGGTCTCTGCGTCAGTGCTTGAACTCTGTGAGCCTGGGTGGAAAGCATCCTACACACACACACACACACACACACACACACACACACACACATGCACACACACACACCACATTGTACTTTGTGTGTTGTCATGGACTCCAGGAACACCAACAACTATAGCTTATGAACAGTACTGACAGACACAACTCAAGACAAACAAACTGAAAAACATACTGTATCTCTACATAATATCAGAACTGAAATTAGGTGATAATACCTTATTTTAGATTAATTTATTACTATTTGGAAAATAAATAGATTAATCCAAGTATTCTTAAGTCCTTAAGTTCCTCTAAGTGCTGCATAACTCATTACAGTAGTTTCTTGCAGATTGAATTATGATTCTGTAAAATTAGCAACACCAGAGCCACTGTCTGTCATCTTTACTGTATTTATTACAGCTTATTTCAACTGTGGGTGTAAAATTAACAGTGATTACTATAGAGGATTTTGTAAGTATATATTTGCAACTTAATACTGCATTTTATTCAGAGATAGTATAATTCTATAACAACAATTCAATAACAATTGTTGGCAAGGTGAAAATATGAAAAATAAATATCATCAAGTAATGGGTTGTTTTACATGCCAGTGGCAATATATTTGCAAACCATAACAAAATATGAAACATGGGACAAAAAAAAAAAAACCTAACAGAAATGTATAAGGTTTAAGTGTGGAAATACTGCAGACTAAATAACAACAGACTTTGTTCTAACAAGCTCTTTTTGATGATGGGGATTTCAAATTTTGCTAAATCAAAAATACATTTGATCAAGTGAAACAACTGAAACCGTCATCTATGTGGATAATTAAGGTTTTGAACATTAACAGAAACTTTTAATCTGGAGAATTTTTATTATATCCATCCAATCCAGTGACATACCAACAGACCACACACTACAAATCATGTTGTGCATGGATGCTTAAAATGCCACTAACAGAATTTAGTTAGTTAGCTAGACCTAGCTTAGTTGGCTACTAGCAACTGGCGCTGTGATAGATAGATACTTTATTTATCCCCTAGGGGGATATGTATGGCTAACTCGTAAAAAATTATATTCTTTAAAGAATAATGAATCATAATTTATAATGTCAGTAACGAGTGAAAACTGTCCATCATAATTTTATAGCACCTAGAGTTATTTATTAGAAATTGTTTGTCCTACCAACAGTCCAAAACAACTACGCTTTTTATTCAACTATTATGTAAAGGGAAAGTAGCAAATGCTCAAATTTAAGAATATTTGGCATTTTATTTTTTCTCAAAAAAACACAAAAATAAACTAATTTTTATTTAATCTGATATTTATGTTATCACAGTTCTGGCTAAGAAGTTGTTTCCTCCATCATTTCATTTCAGCAGTACTAGCTAGCGCAGCTCAACTTAACATTATTTAAAACTAGCATTATCTACAACTAGACACAACATGTTTAGACTCACCCCGGGCAGACTGTGGCGAGCATCAATTTCACTTTAACTATTTTTATTTGAACATTTTGCCTTATGTGGATTTTCAAATGCTAATATTAGATAAAATGAAAGTTTGAATCAAAACTAGCCACCACTCCTACACGGAGGGAGGACAAGACAACCAATGGGTGTTGACGCTGACGCGAGGGACACGAACTCTCAAATACGGAAACGATCTGTTTTAGCAATTGTTAAGCAATGAAATAAGTTATATTTAATATTTAAAGTTTCATCCATAATTTAACGTATAAGTAAGTCAATCCAAAAATAACTCTGGTCCATCTAAACATCTGGTTATTGGTTGGCAAACGACGTCGGCAGTTGACAGATCTCGCGAGAGTATGGCACTGAGCCAGAGGCAGGTCTCCAATAAAGTTAATTTTCTCCGGATCTGTTCGTCTGAAAAATGTAATTTTGATGTCAGAATGTTCTGAAGACGTGTGGCTTGTGAAAACTGGGTCCAATATTTATTTCGGTGACTATGGAACGAAAGAATCTGTGAATCTGTGATCTGTGAATTTTATTGAAACTCACATTTGGAAGAAATAAATTTGAACAAAACTTTAGTTTTCTATTCCTGACGCATAAAAGACTTTCATTTCAAAATTTTACATAACATCTATCCAATTAATTTTATAAACTCCAGACTTGGATGTTGATAACTCTTGTTTTCTTGAGGACATGCTGATGAATCATCCATGCTTTTATTCTTCCAGTGTAAAACAACTATTTTAATTGTTAAACTCTCATGTTTTCAATACCACTAATATTACTCACTGATTTATATCAAAGGTTTGATTACTTTTGTTTGAAACCACATGGAATGAAGGAGTCAGTCTTTGGAGCATCGCTTCACATATACAAATTAGAAAAACTGGAATTAAATTTATGGATCAAGTGGCTTGGACCTTGTCTAAAATGACTTGGAGCTGCTCACACATTTCCCCATATACCTTGAAAATCTACAGCAACTTCTTATATCTACAAATTGTCAATTCCAGTTCCTTAATCAGTTTGACTGCCTTTGCACAACACAATCTGGGTACCCCAAATAATTACTAAAAGTACTGATTGAGGATAAGGATAACAATGGAAAAAATAATGCAATAAGTAGTATCAAGAGTAAAATTACTCACCAGAAATCTTGCTACATGTTCCCGACTGAACTCATGAGCGTAACATTCAGTATTCGACAGTGTCCTCTTACACAGCAAACACAGAAATCCCACTCCCACTTCTGTGGACCCTTGACTTCTGACATACGTATCATGCATGACCATGAACTGTTTCCCTATAACAAGGAGGTGAAGAAAAGTCAAAAACATCCCTAGCGCATCTCTGATATCGGGCTAGACTTTCTTTCCAGCAGTACTCACCAAGCAGAGGAAACCTCTCATTTTCTTTGAGTTTGCTGTATGTTTCACAATGTGGAACTGCACAGGCACAACAGACAAACATGCACCAATCAGATGAAAGCAACAAGGCATACAATTCCTGTTTAAGAAAGCTAAGAAATAATTTTAACACTAACCTTCATTCTTTAGGAGAGTGTGGTATAGTTGAAGTCTCTGCATCACTGCAGAAAAAAATCAAGAATGAGTATGTTGTTTGAGCAGGCTTTGTGGCAAACATGACCAGAACCAGTTCAAATATTCTCACAGAGCACATTTCACTGGTCAGTGCTCACAGTTTTATATGGTACATTTCCCCAAGTGCAAAGAAAAACTGAAACTAATGTCTGCACATGAATTTATTGGGCCTCACAAACAATCAATTTTTCTGTCTAAAACAAGGGTTTAAGTGCAGATGGGAAAGCTACAGCAAGTTTGCTTCTTTAACTATTTCTGAACAATAATTAAAAAAAATAATATATATATACAGTATATATATATATATTCTTCCTACCTTTTGGGTAACTCAGTGGGATGAGGCTGTGAAATATCCAGTATGGGATATCAAGAATCTGAGAAGGAAAAAAAATCTCAATTAGTAATGACTAAAAATCTGTGACTAAGAGTCTGTGGAAAATGATTGCAGGAAACCAACCATGTCATTCTACTGTGACAAGCTTTACTCTGGTAATGTAATGTAATTTCTAAATGACAATGATTTCTTTTAACTACTATGTATGTTGATAGAAAACTTTAGTTGTGTAAGACTTATACAAGCAGCATATTTGTTTGTCCATGCCTTTCATGTTTTAAGCCTTTTCTCATCTTACAAAGGAGCTCAGTTTTCAAGGACAAGAGGTCAGAAATTACTAGAAAGACAGTGAGTCAGAAAAGGGCAAATATAGTCTGTTTGAGGGGTATAAATACTTTGTGAGAACAGTTGCACCTCAGACGACTGAATGCAGCTGATCAGACCAGACTTATGGTATTATATGCTGTGGCTTGTTTCCCAATACAATTTAACTCAAAAGACATCAACACTCTGTGTTATTTTTTTCTTTATTCATTGGGAACCTCATACAGAAAATTCACAACAGCATCATTAGTTAACGCCTTTTAGACTGAATTTATGTTTATATGTCATGAAGCTGGTAAAAGCTGGTTGAAGGATCTCAACACAGATGTGAACACCTTAGTAAGAAAACACTGGTGTGTCCAGGTTCTCTGAACTGGCCTTTTACCTTCAGCACCCTCTGATTTGCTCCCCTTTCATTCTCCTCTTCCCATGCCATTGACTTCAACAACTTCACATCCACCTTGTCCTCCCAGGCAAACGGAAGCCGCCAGGGATTCTGGTACAGCTAAAAGAACCAAAGCAAAAGCTGGTTATTACATACAAGAGGTTATTCCATGGATGCAGAATCTGAATATGCCGTTGTCATAAACCTACATTTACACAGTGTACTACAGTTTTTTTGATTCTCACAAACAGACATGACTTTTACAGGCAATCTCAATGTAATAGAAAAGAAACAATAACAAAAAGAAAATATTTCTGTTTTTGAAATGGATTATTGATGCTATTTAAAATGAATGGATTACATAAAATACTAGTGAACACATACACCTAATACATTAGGAAGGGTTTCACTCCACAACATTACAAATACACATTTCATTACTTAAATTTATAAGAAAAGAGAAGGATTCCAAACAAACATTGTGGCGGCTACGGACCAAAAATCATTAGCTGACTATGTAATTAAAAGTATCCACACACACATTCATGGTACTACTGACACACATGCACAGCTGCACTGGCACCACGAAAACCATCTGACACCATCTGAACTGCCTCCACACTAAGGCAGCCAATACAAAGCTTTTAAGAAAATGGCTTCAACAAAAACTCACCAATGTGTTTATGAGATGTTTTTGAGAATTAAAGTGTTGCTTGAGAGAGTTATCAGGAAAACTGTCCTTACAGGCAAAGCATACATAAACAGGTGATGTCTGAACCTGAGTGCTCACACACGTCACAACCAGGGAGACACCTAATGAAAGGAACAAACAAAAGAAATTACATATTTTTCACAGGCAACAACTTGCAAAAATGACAATGATAACAAGTAGGTGAGCTCACCAACAGCTGGTTGATTTGCTTTCAAGCCATCTTGGATGTGTCTGTACAAGCCCAGATGTGGCATGCAAGAACCTTGAAAAGGAAAAAGGGTTATAGAGAAAAAGCTGAATAAAATCAACTGTCATTTTTCTCAACAGCAGACAGGACGCAAATTATTGGAAAATGTGATACCATCAATTATTGTAAAGAAAATAAAAATGAAAAATGCTAAGCCCACATTCATTAGTAATGTTAAAATGCAAAGCTCACTGCGTGAAGCTGAAACTGCTCTATGATATAAAAATGATATGAATATTGTAAATTAAAAAAACAAAATAGATTTACATTCATTTCATTTCATTTCATTTTCAGACTTTTTGACCAATATGGTTTTTTGTATTGTTATTAATGCCTCAGTGTGTTGCAGCATGTTTTCACAGGAGGAGAAAGTTATACCTGTTTGGTTATAACCACTGGCGCTTTCATCTGAAAGAAAGGGGGAACATGTTCGTATCATATTCAAATGAGCCTGAAAATACACAACAAAATGGGAACTGAGAGAAAAGTGAATTGGTACCTTCTCTGAAGAATTTGGTCAACATCTAGGGGAAAAAACATTACAGACATATCTTAAGTAAGGTACGATTTTGTGGCATATTATTCATAATCATAATCTTTTTCAGATTTTCTGTAACAAGATATATACCTGTTTGTGTTTCCACTTTAACAAATGATTCTTATACTGAAACAAATGATCAAAGACGGCACTGCAATCCTGCCACAAGAGGGACACAAAGTGTAAGTGCATTAAACAAACTCGTGCTCTCAGTGTTCTCCAAAACACAGACGATATGCTGTATGTTACAATAATAACATCGAGGCTGCTGTCGTGAGATCATAATTTATCACCTGACAGCGAAGTTTGTACGGTGCTGCTCGAGACACTGCTGCCACAGGACGATACTCTAAGAGGAAAAAACACAGAAAAATATTCTTTAGTTGTTAATTATTTTCAATAGTAGTTAAAAACAAAAAAATAAATCTATTGTTTTCTGTTCTGAGTCTATCAAATGTCTAAGAGCTTTTTACATTAACAGTCTGAGAGACAATTTGAAAACACTGTAGATGCTTATTTTAATATTCAAAAGATACTACGCTTTTATTCATTTATTTATTGATGCTTACAACTCGGGAAACAACAAAGGTCTTATAAGCGAGCTATATCATGGCATCACATTACTGAACAAAGATACAACGTATTATGTAAAAACAACGATGGGAAAAAGAACTGGACATCGAAATAACTGAAGAAATGTGGCTTCATGCTTGGGAAACACAGTTATCCTCCACCAACTCCCGAACCTGGGGAGACTTTTGCTGGAAAAACTTGATTCACTTTTTTATGACTCCTAAACAGAACCACTGCTATAAATCTTCTGTCATTAATACAGTGATCAGACCGGGGGAAATATCCTGCATTAGAAAGAACAGTTATGCTTAGACAAGGCTAATAGATGTTTTCACAGCAGATTCCTCATGTTATTACGACCGGTGCAGACAAGGTGTAAGACAAACAGCCTCAAACAGGTGAGGTGGTCCACTGGACAAACTAACTCACACTGAAATGATACTCACCCAGCTTGTTCCCTGGTTTGATGTTTGTGATCAAGCTGCTCCCTTTGTTTTCTTTCATGATGCATTCCAGCTTCTTAAATGCTAAAAGTCAAGAAAAGCTCTGTTAGTAAATCATCGTGCTTGGTCCCACTGATGGTTCAGTAAATACACAGAATAGCAGATAGAAGAAGAAGAATTGATGACTAAATGGTGAGTTTATGGAAGTAAATTCATTAGTTGATCACTCATTCATGCTGTGTGTTTCTCTTATGATATTGATTGTGTTAATAGAAAGGAATGTGCTCTTGTTAATCGTTAAAGAAGCCCACTGTTCTCCTCATCCATTGGTTTTTATCATAACCTGATGTGTAATTGACCAAACTGTGTCCATTTCTTTGTCCCTTATTCTTTGTTCTATAAAAAGGTTAGCTTGACTCAGTATGGCTGGTACAAGGTGGTGTACCATGGTGCCAATCATGTCCCCTTACAGATCAATAATAATCTTTGGATCAATCAGTGTATGTGTTTTTATTTCTTTGTCTGTATCCAGTGTTTTGAACAGAAAATCCACGACGCTATCCACCTTCTGCAAAACAGGTGAAATTCACCGATGGGAATTCAGCAGGCTTCAGGTTCACTTCCTGCAACAGAAAGCCATACAGCTCCACATTAACGCAAACTTAACAAGTGCACCCGTTATAAACGCAGTAAAGGATTTTGTTAACTATATTACCTTCATGTCAGTGTTTGCAGTTGCATGAATGTCTTCCGTCTGCTTTGCGAAATCTCGCATCATGGAGGTGAAGGAATCTGTGTAATCCTTGTAGCTTTCCTTCGACAGCAAAGTAGAGGGGTGCCATGCTTTCTGCACAGATAAAAAAAAACAAAAAACAGGTGTGACTTACAGACACCCTACAGGAAGACAAACAGTACTGACAGCAGCTGTTGGAGATTCATTAGTCAGACATACCAGAAGCTGACCTGAGAGCAAAACAAAAACAAGTAAACTGTATCAATAGTATGTTAGATAATCATATCCCATCATATCACATTATATGGACTAAATGTGATAAGAGGGAACGACATTCCTGTGCGATTTTCTGTGATAGAGCCTAAAAAAGGAGACATTTTTCTCTTCTTGAGCATCCTGTTTCAGAGTGTATGTCTGGGGTCTTGTTACATGTTTGAACTAATTTGCCGCTTACGTTAAGTAACCAATAGGAAAGAATTTCGTCATCGTTGAGCCATTTTCATCTGACTTCAGTGTGAAAGAATGTTGCGCAACATATTTTTAATCTTCAGTGTTCAGTGTGTTTACCACATCTGATAACCTGCAGGACATTCCCTGTACCATCTCTACCACTCAACATTAAGTGCTACATGTCCAATAATTTCCTCCAGTTGAATGACTGTGAGATTATTCTCTTTCTTGTCCCTGACCTCAGACTTTTGTCTCACATCCAGTCTCTATTCCCTATAAAAAAAAATGTTAAGGCCAAAAATCTTGGGGCAATTTTGGATACTTCACTGGATACCCACATAGCCAAATGATACAGTCGTGTTTCATTCGCAGATAACTTGGTCTTTCGTCTTATTGGCCAAGTAATTCATGCCTTGATCTCCTATTGCATTACTCCAACTCCTACTACCATTCACTCACCTCCTGTTGATTTTGATTTGACCTTAAGATGCTTGATTTTAAAGCTTTGTATGCTCAGGCTCCTACGTACATCTGTGAACTCTAAGACGGACTTTGTACTGTACTGCCTTGTTGGCTGCTTGTCGAAAACACACACATACACAGGATTGGGGAATGACTCTGTCCAACGAACTTTCTGAAGCCGACGATTCGACATTCACACCCGCTTCACGCCATGATTGATCAGCTGTGCAGAGGTGAAAAAGCAGCTGAGGATTTAACTTCCCTCCCAACTTTAAATACATTTGGTCAGACAGCACGTTGCGAGAAATAGTTCTGAAAGACCATGAACTGGCCCTTAACTCCCTAACTGAACATCTAAGGCGTGTAAAGGCAATGTCTTCTTTATAATCTCTCCTCAAAACACATTCTCATCAGCTATTTCCAAACTGTGCCAATTTCAAAATCTTTTAATTTTATGTCCTATTTTTTCAAGGTACTGCACAATCATGGCCTACCACCACACGTGAATGATGTTGCCTGATTACACTTCTTTTCAAGATTGTGATTCATTTTATGAATATTTTATATCATTGTAGGTACTTACAAAGTAACAAAAGATGTGGTCAAAGCTCAGGACATGCTTGATGATCATGTGGGTGGCCAAAGTTAAGTTGCACAGAGTGCAGAGGTAGTATCTCTTCTCAGGCGGTCCGTCACAGATGCATTCAACAACGTGCTGCATGCCTAGAAGACCATGACAAGAGAAGGTAGAAAAGGGAAAGACATTTTAGTTCAAAAAGAAATCTGAAGAATGACAACAGAGTGGCCATATTGTGTAGTTATTTCTACAAAGAAGTGGCAAGGTAAGTTGTTCCGTAGGAAAACATTCCTCTACATGAATGAGTTGATTAATTCGCTTAATTTGTAGATTGATTAATTAGATCTATGTCCTCTGGTCCGTCATGCCCTTCCAGTTCAATAGTGCTGTAATATTAACACAAATGGCATTTTATCAGGTATGTAGGTGTTATGTTTGGTACATTTACTGACCAAGAAGTGGATGTTTTCTGTTTCCGTCTCTTTGGTATGTCTGGATCATCATCCTGTTTGGATTGGTGGCTACATGGAGAGAACAAACGATAGTGGTGATTAAAAGTAATCGTCATTTGTAACAGCACCGTTTGACTGGGGTCAAATGAACTCTATACTGAACTCCCTGAGTCTTGATTAACACTTCAGCATAAGTAAGAGTCCTGTTTAAAAAAAGTGCACATACCTTCGAACAGCTTGAGAAACTTATCATTTTCATTTAGAGCGCGCATCACTGAGGAGAAGGGTCAGATCATTTTCATTAATATACAATTTAATTTTACTCTCAAACATTTCATAGGGGAATCTGAGAATCACACACCTTCAGAGTAAGTACTTGTTTCAAGCTTTTTTATCAGGTTTTCAGGTAAATCCAACATCTGCAAAAGAGAAAATGTGGTGAAAATGGTAAAAATGATACGAGAGAAAGTGGAGGCAGAGAGAAACTGTGGCGTTGCCTTGTGTCCTTTACAATGAGGAAAAGTATGACCATATAATGGATTTCTGTTTAGTCACACACACCCTGGTTTGGCTGTATAAGAAGACATCATCTAATGAGGACAGGACAAGTGACACTGACATGTTATCACCTTATATGTCAATATAGGTGAACATAACACTCGCCCATTTACACATTCAGCAGTTACAGAGCAACATTAGCATTCATTTGGAGTCTGATGAGTGCAAGTGAAATATTAATCTCCTTTTAGTGCCGTTTTGAGTCTCCACCAACTCTCGAGGGAAATATCTAGCTCTTTTATCTGCTTATTTCGTTTTACTTAATCTGTCTGCCTTTTAGTGCTGAACAAATAGTGAAGATTGAGCAAAGCTGCCTGCTGTAAAACAGTAAAGTTGCTTAAAAACACTATGATCCTCCAAAGATTTGAGGGGAAACTCTAGAGTGGGGTGATAATTCTCTGTGCGTTACTTTTACTTTTTTACTATGTAATTTTCTGGTTACTCTGCAGAGTAGCACAGGCCTTAGTGATGCTAATAAAGACCTTTATTCCTCTGAAAACATTGCTTCTGATGCTTTGATTTCCACCACACGTTTAAACTTTGTGTGATTTCTTTGACATACAAAAAGTCATGTGATCCATTGCTAATATAAAAATGTTCAATATAAGTGCCTTAACTTTTTATTATACGTTTACATTTCTGATTCCAGGCCTGCAGGTACAAACCTGTAATGTTCCAGATCCTCTTGCTTTGACTTCCTTTGTGAGATGAGGCCTCAGAATGGCTCTCATGTCCATGCTGGGCATCCAGGAGAAACTCAGTACATTGGGGTCTGTGTAGTTCTAAAATACAAAATACAAATGAAACTCTGCTTGTAAATTCAGATCAATGGTTAATTTCTATGACCTTCAGTGCTTACAAAGTAGTTGCTGCAATGGTCACCAGTGGAGAGGTGGTGTAAAATCTTGTCTGGTGGACGCTTTTCCTCGCAGACGTGGCACAAGTAAAAAAAGGTCTGTGTCTCTGGACTGAAGCACAGAGTCAGCAGAGACAAGCCTGGAAGAAAGTACATTTAAAATAGTATGACTACTTCAAACAGAATGAGTCATCACATGTCATCTCTTGACTCAGCAAATATATCACAGTCCTGAAGACCAGAGCTTCCAAGGGCTGGAAAAGCTTATAAGCAGACCTTGAGTTGAGGTCTGTTTTGTCAAACCACTGTTCCTAAGGTCAAAAATTTACTTAATTTAACTCACAGTAAATCTGTACCCCATATCAAGTGTGCTTAAAAACACTAAACTACTAACCTATGATGGGTTGTTTCATTTCAGGTTTGGCAAGTGGGTCCATAACAATAATGGAGGGAATGAAGCCTGTGGAGAAAAAAGCAACAGTGAAAGAAAAAACTATTACATCTGAACTACTCAGGACAGCCCAACTGCAGCAGCGGTTACAGCCCTCACTTTACCACAGCATCCTGTCTAATGGTAACGCTATACACCTCGCTGCGTGATATGCATATCGCTGCAGGAACATCCTGTGTTAATTTCCACTGATTGTGAAGCACTCTGATAGTGACATCACAGCCGGTTCACTCCTTAACGGTAAGTGAATGTGCACTAATAAGAGGGTTAAAGGAAGTAAAGACCCAATTGAGACACGTTATCACTAACACATCATTAACTCACGTCAGCCCTGATGTTACAGGCCCATTGGCCCTGTTCAGACCTGGCGTTAACTAACGCTTCATTGATCAGATCAGAAGTGGTCAGTTCTCATTGCGTCAGTTCACACTTGGCTTTAAAATGCGTCTCCAAATGTGCCTCACTTTGGATTGGACCGCACTTCCCCACTTTATGTGCAAATAAACAGGTGCGCATTGTTGTTTTTAGCCAATCCGACACACGAGTCCGTTGTCAATGTGCTTGAGTTAAATTGAAGCAGGTTCAACCTTTTCTCTTCATGGAACAAAGCCATAAAAGAGCATAGAAGTGTAATGTCTCCTTGTTCACCCTATTCGAAATGTGGACATGGTAGAGCAACTATCAGGCTATCATCCAGGTAGTACACCAGAAATCAAATGTAACCAGCTGGTGAAGAAATATAGAGTAAGTCTGGTATCCAAAGGCCCCAGCTACCATAATGTTGCCAACAGATAGGCAACAATACTGGGACACTGAATACTCAATGATTCGGTATCCCAGATAGCTTTGCCCACTGAGGAGAGCGGGACACATGTCATCCTTAAAAATGAAACCGAGCCACAACTACTTACTTGAGTTAGAATACAGTCCCTGATGCCCAATAGAAAATCATCTCTGGTTGACACTCCAGGGTTATATCCAAGGGTATTACAAAACCAACAAGAGTAAGACATCAAATGGACATGGCACCTCTAAGATCTTGCGGAATGACAGTCTTTGGTACCAAGCCATGGGTAATAAAAACCCTCCAATAACAAACTTAACCAGGGAGCTGTGCAGCGGTGCAGTTTGAATCGGAAAACCAATGGGGGAAATGGCCTTTATCTAGTGCTTTAGCGACCCTGACCCTAGTGTACGGGGTATGTTAAGGTTTGTCCTGCAAAAAAAGGAAAACGACAGGATGCTGGCGTTGATAACATGACTTTTACCAACTGAGTTTATGCCTCATCAGCATGTTTTAGATGTTGAGAACATCTGCTGTTGATAACTAAGTGACTCACCAAATGAAAATGTATCAGTGCCTGGGAACTGGGAGGAGGCAAAAGTTTGCAGACTGAAAAATCTTGGTGTGAAGTAATAAACTGCCATTTCCTAATGTTGGGAAAGATATTGGCGTAATCTCATGGGTGGTATCTGCTATAAAAATAAAACGAATTGCTGCCAGGTCATGGCGACCTCCCAGATTTTTTAAGCAAGAATTTTTTGTGCGAAACAGGATGATTATTGTCTTAAAATATGATCCTCCAAAGACATCTGTATTGAGGGATTGTTCTGAAAGGATCTGCCACCGCCCACAACCGGGGTAAAAATATATCTGGTATACACTTCTGTTAGTGACTTGTACTTGAGGTACTGGTATTGTAATGGTGCAAGTAAACCTGAGCGAATTGAACAGCACTCAGTCTCTGCACCATTGTCTGTTTATTCTGCTGCATTGTGAACCCGTCACTCTTCCAACTGAGGGTTGTGGGACCTTACTGATCTGCACATAAATAAGGTTATTTACGTTTAGTCAGATGTAACGTAGGATATATATATGTATACGTAATATACATCCGGAGAATTAATGGGAACTCAAAAGAAACTGACAGAGGATATAAAACAGTCTAGGGTAATCAGGAGAGTACACAACAAATGGCACTTATTCTCTGGGATGCCAAGCAACTCCTGGTATGGCGAGACTTCTGATTTTATTCTGATTTTGCACCATGTAGTTTAACTCTGTTAACAGAATAAATGTTGTATAGTTAATTTTGCTTCTATCATTCAGAGAGGCTGGATCCATTCAGTTTACAATATATTACAGATAGTTCTCATGGACTTTAATCAATGATAGTTGCAGTCTACAACGTGAATAGTACTTATTTAATTCTTTAAGTATCATAAAGTAGCATAAAACTATTTTGCCTTGTATTTCTTTCCTCCCAGTGTATTGACTATCCATTCATGTTTTGAATTTCTTTAGTTTGAGAAGCACAGATTTTGCAATGAAGTCTGGTCAGCTCATTTATAAATAGCAGGTTGATACATAATGGCTGATATGATAATTTGAATATTGTGTCAACTGGTATTTGACTACCAACTCTCATTTGCACCAGACAAGAACTTATTTTCAGTTTCCACAACAGGCTTCAAGGAGACACACAATATATTTTGGTAACATAGAAATTTAACAGGAACAGTGTTTTCAAGTATCTTTAACACTAAAAAGAAGGAGAAGCTTACCATGATCCCTGAACTTATCTAAAAAGTGGCAAACAAGAAAAAAATTATGATTAATGAACTGGACATGAACTGTGGTTGACATATTTCTTTGTTGAGGAAACACAAAATTAGATGTACACAAAAAGGTATTGGTAAAAAAAAAACAAAAAAAAAACGTTACCTTTCTGGAAGACTTCTCCCATTTTCTGTTAGTAAAGAACAAGGGAAACATGCAGAAGCGGTGTATTAATGCCATGGCAAACGTAGCAAAAGGAATATGGGAACTGTGGTATCATAAAATCAGGGAGGAAAGATCAATGTTCTATACTTTCGTACCTTATATTGAAAATGAAGTAATACATAACATTTGCTTGCATCTATTGCAGTATGTAATCTTATATGAACATGTAACAGATACAAATAAGAGAAGTGGAGAAAATACACTGTGTTCTGAGAGTCTGCATGCCAGGGGTCCTTGAAAATAGGAGAAGTTCTTAAAGGGCAAGAATAACAGGAAGACCCTTGGCAGTTGGTGGGGGGCAGTTTTCTTACAACTGCCAAACCAGTCCAAATATGGAACAGATAACGGAATGAACCAATCAGGGTGGGTAGAATAATATGTAGAATGATCTGTTGAATGGGAAGTGATCAGAAGAATATAAGAAATAGACTCTGAGGGCAAGCCTCAGAACACAGGGCGCTTAGCTCGAGAGCAGATTCTCTGTATGTTGTGTTCTCCAAAGATCTTTGATAAATAAACTGCAGCATAACTTTTACTCTTCTCAAGTCTATTTCTTCTCGCATCAACCAACTCGGGGAAGTCTGTAGGACGACTCAAACATAGTGCTGGTCTTTTCACTTTAAATGGTCCAAGGCTTTGAGGTTTACTCAGCACAGTTTCCCAGCTTACTTTTAATGCTGTCCATGAGACACATAAATACTTTCAAGTAATCATTAATGCACTTTTGAGCAACTTGCAATCAGGTGGTTATCACTACTATCTGACAAAAAAATGGCCCTGGGTTGATTCTCTTCCCAGGCTCATTTTTATGTAGAAAGTGTATGTTCTACATGTATCCACATGGTCCAAAGACATGCAGTGCATATGCCATAGCTAATATGCATATCACCAGTTGAAGGGTTTACAATAGCCAAAAGGAATATTACTATACTAGCCCAAACCCTTGTTTTTGTTATGTTTGGTGAATGGTTCAGAGGGGATATTGTTTTGCCAATTCCTACTCAGAATAGTGTAAGTGTAAATGAGGATTATTGCCCACCTGTCGATGTTCCTCTGAGTGCACATGTTTCTTGAAATCAGACACCCTGTTAAATGTTGTGACACAGACCTACAAGAAGAGAGAGGTACATCAGCAATTCAGAAACAGAATAAGATGAAGGACATCTGTTTACACGAGCCAAGATTTGTGGATAGTATCTATCCACAAATCTTGTTCCAGTCCCGACTACAAGTGAGTAGAGGTGCATTCATTGATGTTACTGCCTACATCAGGAAACCCCCAACAGTATAGCTAATATTTAGAATATATTGTGGTGGAACTGAAGTGGATGGAAGGCAGGTAGTCTAGATTCTTACTTTACTTTGCCAGTTTGATCTACCCTGCAGCTCCTCGAAATCTGAAATTAGCATTTTTCAACTTGCATACTGTAACAAAAGATTGCAGCCATTTTGCAACAATCCCCCACCTGAACGCCAACACTTTTTTTACACCAAAATTAGCAGATGTAGGCGAGTTTCTTATACACAGGGGAACCCATTAAACTCCTTTTACACTGCCAGTCCAGTTTGCCTTTCAGTTGGAACTGCAGGGAGCAATGTCATCACATGCACTTACAGAGTACACACATACACACACGGGTGAAAGAGTGAGCCGCTAGCCGCCGTGTAAAATACATCCGTTGGTGCTCCTGTTAGTGTCTTAGCCTTGGTGTGAGATGCTTCGATCGATGATTGTGTGTTTCTGAAACTTATTTTGGGGTGGGCTCGCTCTTTCATCCCCAGTCAGAGTGTAGCAGTGGTGTTTCTAGTTCAACAGCACCGTGCTGGGCAGGTGGCAGGTGTGTTTAAAGTGTTTGTGCTCTGAAAGTCGTCATCGCAGGAAAAGGGGCAAAATTAGCGGGTTCACTCGGGTGTTGCGTTTCTATCAATGCCGAGCGGAGCCGGAGCCAGTAAACAGCCTAGTCTACTGCAGTGTCATTTGAAACGGGTGTGAATGCCGATTGTTCAGTTTTCCATTTCCAACAAAAGCCCAATGTAAGCAAGTTCTTTGACCAGTGTAAAAGGGGCTGAAGAGTCACCAGTAAACAATCATAAGGCTTTTCACATCCAATATCAGAAATCATCCTTCAAGAGTAACAGGAGTTAACCTCCCCTAGGCCACACTTAAGTCCACCTGTCATGACATGTCCAATGACACATACTTAGTTCACGTCAACTCAAGCATCTCCCTGCACAAACAAGCACACTCCTATCTACCAATGACGCCAAGCAATGTCATGCTATTAATGCTGTAAAATTAAAACTGTAGACACATTTCTTCTCCACTACACAGTGCTTTAATTCAACATGGTGTACTGGAGAAGACGTCTGACATGTTTTGTATCCAACTTCTGTCACTAGGAGTCTCTCAATGGAAACAATAACAAAGATGGCATTTGGTGACGTGAAGTAGCGCAGGACCGAAATAAACTCTATAATTATGACACCATCATACTTTTCCATATCTGCACAAGTATCCACATACATTTCCATTCACTGACATCAATACTGAGTGTTTGAGAGTTTTAGTCAGCTCTGGGCATCTGGTGAGATGTACCTCTGTACAACATATCCTGCCGTCAAAAGACTAAGGTTCAATTCTAAACGCAATGCTTTGTCCGCCTGTTTGCAGGCAGCAGAGGGGAGTCCACTTGGTCTCCCATGCAAAGGGCTTGCTCTCTGATAGACGCTGGTCTTGTGCATTTGTTCAACTATACATAAGACAGCTATCTATGACTGCGCCACAGCGCTCCTCCACCACCTCCAGCAGCCAGGACCTGGACAAGTTCAGCATCAGTGGTGTCACTTCTAGGGTGGCCACTGGAGACGAGATCAAGAATCGAGATAGACTTGTGCAAAGGACAACAAAATAGAATCCCAAAAAAAAAAAAAAATCCTATTTAAAAATACATCATCTGTGTTCACACTGTTAACATGCAGAAAAAAAAAAGCAATGAATAGTCAATAAAATCAATCAGTGGCGACAAAAGTGTCTCAATGTGTCCAGAAGCTGCTGGGCAGCTGCTTTACGGGTCATCATGGAGGAAAGGGGCAGCTGACATCTTGTTTGTAGACCCTGGTCTTGAATCTGGTCGTCTTGGCATGGATGCTCCTTGATGGAAATTAAACAGTCTGTGAGCATGGTGGATTGGATCTTTCATGATGTTGCTCTGCAGCTGTGGAATCTTTCAGTGCAGATGTCCGTCATGGTGGGTAGGCAGATACCAGTGAAGCTTTTGGCGGTTTTCACTTTACTTCGTAGCAGGCTTCCTGTTGGAAGAGACCCACGGCTACACCATACAGCACCAATCGAAGACGTCAGGATGCTCTCAGTGGGCAACAGATGGCGGCAGAGTAAAAACAAAATCAAATACACAGCAACAAAAAGAAATATTGCTTGACATAATCCTGAAAATATCAAGAGAACAAACAGCCATTAAAAGGGGGTACTCCAACAATTTTATACATAAAATTCAGTTTATTTGTCATGGCTTTTACTACCCAGACGGTGTGTTGTGTGAATCTGGAGGATTTTTCTAAAAAGAATTTTGGCATCTTTATTAAACCCTTTTTGACGTCATCAGGGTTAAATAAAGACGCTATGGGAATTGTTGGATCGAGCGAGAGCGTTTCTGGAGCTTGACCAATAATATAGATTCTGCTGCTGTGAACTCAAACAATTTTTACCGTTACTCGTGAATCTTCCACTTCATGGAAGTACAATACTAAATTGCTGGAGTACCCTTTAAGGAAAATGCAACAAAAATTACATTTGCTTATTCTACATAGAAATGATGAACCACTCATTGATTTACAGATTTGTAAAAATACGTAATTTTTTCAAGGTAATGGTCCATTTCCTTTGGTTGTCTGATAATGGTGTCTTATCCCCTTTGTGCGTGCATCAGTGTTGTGGCTGTCTGCCGGCTTGGCTCGCAGCCTATCCTCAATGATTTTTAACGTGCAACTGTGAAGCAAGAGGCAGGCTTTTTGAAGCAGGCTGTCCTCAGAAGTGTCAGAGCCGGGACTTTCCCGCCAGCGACAGCACGTTCATTAATCTGCCGCCTGTAGCACTCACAGATCACTGGACTATGATAGCGAGCCCATAGCCCTCAGGGGAAAGATACGGTTAGTTTCCCTGTCCTTGTCCGGTTGCTACCCGGGGCCCATTTGCGGCCACTCACGCTCACTGGCTTCGTCCCTGACTTGAAGCAACGTATGATACTGAGGCTTGTGGACGCAGGAATGGAAGAGGGGCGGAGGAGGGCCCTCATATGTGATTCTACCCACTGGCCTGAGTGGACATCGCTGAGACTCCCAAAGGCAGGCCCTGGCGATACTTATTCACCGTCACAAATGATAAAATTTCAAAAGGTTGCAAAAGTTTAACCGTCCAGGCCCCCTGTGGTCTGAGTCTCCAAGAGAGACCGCATATTACATGTGACTGCATATTGCCTTATGTACTCACATGTACACGAGACAAACCTGCATTTAGGTCCCCAGCACACAGGATTTTACTTAGTTTACATTCCTTATTTGGATCACAGCGACAGCAGTTGTTCTTGACAGCCATTTCAAGCCACCTCAGAGTCACATTTGTCAGCCATCTCATTTATATCCAAACATAGCCAGTTACAACCACAAAAAGGAAACTTATCTTACTAAGCAGATAACATACTTGAATAATAAATGAATGAATGACATTGGTAAATGACAGTAATGATAACAATGATAATGATGGACAGATTAGATAAGTATATGATTAAATGATCAAGATTAAATTATTATAAAATGAACAAATAAAATATAAATGAGTAAAATACAAACGATAGGAATGATTATATGATTTGGCATTTCCAACATTCTTAAGACCATCTTATACAAAAAGTAAGCTTCTTAAACTTTTCAGGTGGAGACCCACATCCTTTCATAGAAGAGAAGAAAATAAAGAAAAAAAGAATAAATGAGGGGCATAATGTATATGTAAATAAATGTAAATACAAGTAAGTTGACCCTGCTGTTCTGTCTGACAATATTCTTGTTGGTACTTTTCTTATGGAAAAGTCCTCCTTCCATCTTTGTTTTTGGTCTTTTTATCATTGTTTTCTAATAAAGCAGCTCAAGACTTGTACCGTTCTTATCATTCAAACTTCTTCTACCGCTGTCCTTCCAGTTACTAGGGACTGTAATAAGTAACTACAGATAATTTAATATCAGCAAATAATAACAACGAATGCATAAACTTCCATTCATTCAACAACTGCTTTTACTGGATTTCATCACCTGGTTTGTTTGTTCTGGAGAGAATAGCTCTGCAGATCATTAGGTTCCTGGTAAAAATCTCCTGAATGATTGACACTGAAGGACTCCTAGCCAGAAGTGGCTGACTGCAGCATATATATATATACACACACACATATATATATACATATATATATAATCATCTTTAAAAAAAAAAACAAATAAACAAATGGACTGCAAACCGATTGTGTGGACTTTACTGTGTAGCCCAAAACATGATTGAGTTATTGCTTGCTTAAACCTAGGCATATCACTGCCACAAAAACTGCATATTCTGCAATGTTTTGACCAACCTTAAGTTGTACTGTATACTCTAGTACTCCTAGCCATCATACATGTATACTCTAGTACTCCTGTTGTGACTCCGTAAGTCATGGGGGGGGGGATTATATCTTGCCTTTTATCCAGACAGCTGTGTCTAGTTTTTCCAGAGTTGGGCTGTGAGGGAAGTAAACAGAACTTTTGAACAGTCAAAAAGTATTGAGTAATAAGAGTGTTCAGCAGTTGTTGTGGTTAGGGAGAGCCATGATGGGCAAAAAAAAACAGGACAAGAGGAAATGTCTTCAAGGGGAGTCTGCTCATCCTGTAATGCATGATATGCAAAAAACAATCATATCGTGATTATTTTGGCAGATATTGCGATTGCGATATCAGTTGGAATGGTCATTGTTGCATTTCATTTTCACTGAAGAAATATAAAAATGATAATGTGATTTTTGTTGGGCCTTGTACCAAACAAGCATTTACATTTGACTAGTTGTGCACATGGTTACCTGGACACAAAGCCTGTCACTTCACCTCAAAAGGCCATATATCAAAACCAAATATATGCCATGCTATTGTTTTAGTAAACCTGCATTAACATATACTCAACATTATAAACATATATTCTGCATTATAGATATGCTAAATGTTAAACATATAAACACAATGTATAAGAAAGAGCCACACCTGAAGTGAGATTGCATGTGAGTCGGCCTTTTTTTAAATTAAAAAAAGCTCCTGGAAATAATAGTGTCAGCAGAGTATGTACTGGCAGGGACCATTTTTAATCTGGCACCATCAAGATGTTCTGGTAGCTCGGTTCGGGGAAATCCAAGGTAGACTGGACACCATTATTTCCAGGGCGATGATAGGTTGTTTTTTAGTAAAATAGGTGGAGAGTTCACCTAAGGAGGTTGGATAACTAACTATATTAAGTGGTGCAAAGGCACACTGTCTTCAGTTCGGACCGGATCTGACCTTGCTTTTATTCTTGTAAAAGATTAAATTCTTTTGCAT
>NW_019525029.1:1211304-1252205 GCF_002814215.2 Seriola lalandi dorsalis | reverse complement strand
CCCCCACCCCCCCGTTTTTGCCCCCCCCCCCCCCCCCGAGCGAAGATACGGCGCGGTCTCCTACACATTTAAACACGGACATATCCACCCACCTGACAGCACAGGCTATTGTGCTCCATGGTCACAAGTCACTGCAGCCGTGAGCAAACTAAAACTCCTTTCTCCGGACAGGAACACTTATACAAAGTTGTCATTCGCAGAAGTGTGGAAACTTCAAATCAAATGCGCCTGCAAGAAAATAAAAGTCAAACGTGTCTGCTGCCGACGTCGAGCTTGAGTCCGAAACAAAACGGCTCATTGTCCTGTGAGTCTTCAAAACTGCGGCTTCCCTCTGCAACTGAGGTTTTAAAGAGCGCGACTCTCTGGCCCCACCCCCCTCTCAGCTCAGCCTGCAGCAAGCATGGTGCACACGAGCTGTTTGCAAACGTGTAGGCGTGTGCGTGTGCGTGTGTTTGTGTGTGTGTGTGTGTGTGTGTGTACATTGTGTGTATATTTTGACTAATTTGTTCTTACCCAAAACCATACAATTTATAGGCTGAGTATCCTCTAAATACATATTCATGACATAGCTAATTCCTAATAACCTATGGTGGCACAGAGCCAACATTTATGTCCAAACATGGTCATTCTATACGAAAGTAAAACATAACATAAATTCTGTTATGTAAGACAAAAGTCAGCTTTTAGGAATGTTTTGGAGACAAGAACGGAGGGGGTGCTCACCCTCTTCTGACCTTACACCTAGAGTCTCCTCCTAAAAACAATCCTATCCTTGACCCACAAAACAGCTAAGACACCACAAATATACAAATGATCAAAATGATGATGATTTTTTGCTACATAACATAAAGGTGTATGCATCTCCAGTGAAGATATCAAGTACTGAGTAACATACGCACCATTAGTTTTCAGAGAACAGTTCAACATGGTGGAAAGTACCATGTTCCTCTTCTCTGACAAAGCGCAGCATAGGCCTGGAGGAATGTGGGGGCTGTGAGACAGGACTACACCACCCTGAATACTGCCTTGTCAGCACATTTGTGGCCCAATTAGCAGGATGATGTCACTGTGTTTAATTCATTATATGCACAGATTTATGTATCACCCTTGACATGATTTAAGTAAAATAAACAAATATACATGGTTTTATTTTCTGAGGAGTTGCTGCTCAAGTAGTTGCGAGTGAAACGAGTAGATCGTTCTGATGTATTGAATGACAGAATCCTTTTCATCCCTTTGGTCCTGTCACGTCATTTACCCAAGGCCTCTTGCTTTCTAACAAATTCACAGCGGCCCTACTCGCAGCCATAGACGGAGACAAAAAAAACCCAAACACAGAACATGACATGTCCTTTTATACCTCAGATGGCTATGTGTGTGTATGTGCATCCTGTTTCCAATCATTTTGGCTTCGTCGTATTGTTCTTGCCTAACTATTAACCAACTATGTTTTTCTCCTGGTGCACATCCAGGTCACTGTGCTCTTACTAGCAATGTGCCTTGACATTATGTTTGTTCCTATTTCCCAATCTCCTATTTTCCATGTTTTCCCAAACAGTCAAAGTGTCTTGGCCCACTCTGTTGGCCGCCAAACCATATCCTGGCTCGTTCCTGTGAGCGGCTGACAGGGTGATGTCAGGTCATACATCTTTGGGCCTTATTATTCTCCTACATTACCCCTCAAAGAGAGAATAGTGTTAGAAATGGCAGGACCATACCCAGCTAAGGCAGGGGGGAGGGGGCTGTCTTGGAGTCTGAGAGGTGTGAAGACTGATCCTGTGTGGGAAAGCACAGCTAGGGGCCCAATCCTGAGCTATTGAAAAAGGCAGGTCATTGGAGGGACTTTGTGTCACACAGGGTAGACACAAAGGGTAGAGCTCACAACTGCAGCATGCACCATGGTGCCTGTCTCTGGCAAGAACATCGCATAAGAAAACATTGCTGCCTCATTGACATTCTTGCATCACAGCAACCAAAATTCACTAAAGTTATGTTTATGGTTTTTCTCTTCACTCTCTTTTCAGCATCACAGAGCAGAGCACACAGACCTGAGCTTCCTTCTTCCCTTTCTAAAGATGTTCTTATCACTATCAGAACAATCATCAACAAACAAAATGACGGTAAGTTGATGTTGGAAAAATCGTGATACCCTATGACCAGACAGACATGTTGTCATATGAGGAACTGCATGTATCCCGAAATTAACATGTGAACTTCTTGTTGTGTTGCGGAACTATGCCTTATGAATCTGTCTTATGAAACTATCTGAATATGTACTTCTTCATGTGCATTTGAAGTGACGACTGACATCTCCTTATTTGGCAATGAAGAGTGTCTCTATAGGATGTGCCTTAAACATTGTGAACTATGTACTCTTTGAGCAGTTGCACTACGAACTTTTCGTATGTAACTTGCTCCCTTGCAGCAAGAATAAAAGATCCTACTCTTATGAATTTCAGACGTATTCCTGAGTTTATTTGATAATTTTCCTGACAAAAAAATGTTTTCCTCAATTTAATGTAACGTTTTATTTTAATGTATGAACAAACCGTATGAACTGATCTCCGCAAATAATGTACACTTAATGATTAAGCAAGATAAACATACTTTGTACCCTGGATGAAAGTTGAACTGTCTGCTTAAACATGTACGTGATAGTCACTGTATAAAAGAGTTAAATTTGAGATTGGAGGGTGTCCAGACTCTTGACACCGTTGTGGTTGAGAGAGGCTGCATCCTATTTGGCCAAATAGTAATGTGTTGATCTTTGCCTCTGCTTATGATCATTGTGTTGATTACTGGTTGTTCATTCTAATTTGACATAGTGTTCGATAATAAATCTTTGAATCTCGATGGACTCATTGTTGTCTGCTTTCCTCACCTTAGAGCAAAATTGCCTCTACACTGATCACATCTACAGTTCTACAGTTATACAAATTTAAGGTTAAAAATTCTGATTTCAGGAAGAAATGAGAATTTGTGGTGGTTACTACCACCAAACAAAATATGCATGTGAGCCAGCCTTTGCTGGAGGAGGTTTATATAGCACGTAGCCTGGAAGGAATACGTTACTTTTTTTAATATAATGGTCTGAGGATCCCTGGAAATAATGGTGTCAGAAGAAGGGAGCCAGGTTTTGACAAAGAAGAAGAATGTGTGGAATAAAAATGATGATATCGCAGGTTCTTCTACATCAATTTTGATCCTTGTTTCTTAAAATTTTTAAGTTAGATCTTAGATCTTAGTTACATCCTCTGGAGCAACACACTATATAAACAGATCAAGTTTTGTCATTCAGTGAGAGACTTGGTTTACCCTGCACCAGATCTGTCGTACGTGCACGAATAAACCAGCCAAACTGAAGTGTTGACTCGTTGGTCTGATTGTGTACATTTCATCATCTTTCGGTCACGAGAAATCATCTTTTCAAAAACTATACTATCATTATCCAGCGACATTTCTCCAATGCTAAAATCAAGGGAGTACTCTAAGTCGATGCAATAAAAGTGTCTAAAGCAAAATGAGACACTCGTGTAAACAAATGGACTTACACAATCTAAGCATTTTTTTTTTTTAGGTCAGGTCATTTAATCAAATTTAAGTTTGTGCTGACATTCAAATCATCAAATCATCGCCTCAGTTTTAACCTGAATGAAAAAGTAAAACATAAAGTTCACTCATTCACTCACTCACTCACAAACACGCACACAAACACACTCACTCACAAACACACACACACAAACACACAAAGTCCTAAATTGCAGTTGACACGTGGATGGAGACAAAAACGGGAGACGGAACAACCAGTTGACCAACAATGGTTAAAACACTGGGAAGCTGGCAAAAACATTTGGGAGTTTGGACTTTTCAGTGTTATCCTGGAAGACAACTGACGCCCTACAGGGGTCATTTTAACAGCAGAAAACACAGAAGGCATCCTGACATTTGAAAGTAAAAACAGCTGTAAACTATCTAAATATAATCTTATTCTAACTTAAATGATCACTTATTTTCACCTGTAGATGAGCCGTAACTCTCAGAAACAAATGTAACTTTCCTCCATCACAGTATATCACAGTGAGTGATGACCGACTCATTGCTCCGGGAAGACTGCCAGGTATTTTAGAAAGAAGCTGATACCCAGTGAAAAGAAAAGAAAATTTCACACACAACCACAAAAAGTTAACAACAATAAAAGTCAGGGAAGAGTGTTGAATGTAGAGATTGTGGAATGAGGCCTTAATTTGTTCTCTCACACAGGAGTGCTTTTATACCCTTCAAAAGAAAATAAAAATCACATGAAACAAAATGTAAAGAACTGGATGCGAAAAGAGGTAACAAAAAAACTATTCACTGTCATCATAGTCCTCATATTAAATGTTTTCTTTCCAACTTTTAGTTTTCAGACTCATTTGTTTCTTAAAGGACAAAACACCCTTTTACCATCATCTCAGTCCTCAATATAAAAACACAAAATCTCTTTCAGCATGTCCCCCACTCCACCTTCACTTACAAGCCCATCTTCTTCTACTGTACCACCCACATTTTCCCAACTGTCTGACCCTTCACCCAAACCCTTGATCTGAGTTTTACACTCAGTCCCGTCATAGCTCATCATGGGCGGCGGCTTCATCTGCTTTAAGCTTGAACTCTGCCACTGTGATTTTTCCGTCTCCATTTCGGTCCTGGTTGGAGAACATGTTGTCAATGATGCGGTAGGGATCAAAGCCGGGAGCCAGGCGGCCTTTACCCTCGCTCACCTGCCGCATGATGTAGTCAGTAAACTGTGGAGACAAAGAAGAGATCAGAGAGGGTAAATTAAAGATAATGTGAGGACGTTGTGATTATGATATGTTTTTGTCTTCGCACTTCACAGTTGAAGGATTTTATTCTCTCATTGTGTTAAAAACATTACAGGAACAACAGGTACATCACGTACCTCAGAGGGCTCCACCAGCTTGTCGTCGTCTTTGTCCATCTCCGTGAAGAGGTCAGGTGACACATCTTCGTTCCAGATGAACATGTAGCCTTCAGGAAGTCCTTCCTCCATTTCTACCAGCTCGACGTCAAACACCAGCACAGCGCTACCTGGGACTTCATCAGCTGCACACACACAAACACAAAGGGCCTCAGATACCAGCTGGTAAGTGAATATCAGTCATCAGCAGCAAAGACAAACTGATGTGAGTGTGTGTGTGTGTGTGTGTGTGTTTTAGACTTACTGACTCCTCTCTCTCCATAGCCCAGGTGAGGGGGGATAACAAGGTGCCTTTTCTCTCCCACACACATGTCCATCAGTCCGTCCTCCATCCCTGGGACTACCTGGTTGGCTCCCAGGACAATGTTGTATGTCTTTGCATAATTATACCTGAAACAAATTGAGTCAGAGTGAATAACTGTACTGTACCTTTTTTCACAGATTTTGTGTGTATGTACATCAGATGATAATTTCAGAAAACCTTCCATCTTATTCCACAGGATTTACTGTGTGTGAATGTAAGAGGTTATGTTAAAAGAGTTGGTTTCTGTCTCACAGTCAGGACGGTAATTTGGCTGAAGGACAGAGGATTTCAGGCATGTCTGTGTTTTATCAGTGTTTCAGTTGGTGAGAGGCCAAATATGAGCTAATGGTGAAGGGTGAAACTGGTGCCAAGGACAGCTCAAGACATTCTTGAAAGATTAGCTTAACTTTCATATTCATGATACCTTGTGTAGTTTCATATGTTTATATTATATCGTGGTTTTATTAGTATGCTGTGTTGGATGCTGTGCTGTCTGTCCTGCTTGCACTACGGCAACTTTCTTATAACTTTGACTTTTGATGCTTCACTAACAAAGGGGGAATGGAAACTATTTTTATGAGGAAAGAAAATCTGTATACTACGGCAGAGTGCACCTACAGTGGAATTAAAATGTGGTGTTAAGACTAACAGCAGGAAAGGAAATAAATGCTCAACTTCCTCTTAAACCTCTTCATATTAATCATCATCATCATCTGCTGTGCTTCCTTCGCATGATGTCAAGGTGTATTTAAGTGAATTTTGTACAATGGTCCAATGAGGATGAAGACATCTGTGATCCCGATTCTTCCTCTAGCACCAATAGCAGGTCCAACTTTTCACCTTATTTATACAAATGTCTCGACATCACACTTTTGGACCCCACTCATTTCATATAAGATGTTTTGCTTTCCCAGGAGGCCTCAACGGGTCTCACAGAAGTTTACTCACGTGGAGTCAATGGATGTGCCGTCCATCAGAGAGGCATTGTAGTGATATTTGATAAAATCTCCTTTCTTTGTTTGCTTATCACACTCCTCCGGCTTGTAAGTGACTGTGACCTCAGCGCTGTCTGAAGGGTTGTGGAAATCGATGATGTGAATGTCAAACACCAGGACAGCTGATCCAGGGATCTTAGTGCCTGAGGGAAACATGGTAAGAAAAATAAAGAAAGAATCCAACATTAAAACTTTAGATAAAAGAGTCTCAACTGTGATTTTTTTTTTTTTTTTGATACAGATCAATGTATCATGTTGTAGTGAACTTTCATTAAAATGTACTCTGCCTTATAATATACTATGTGTTAAATCCTATAAACTCAATGTGTCAGCTATATCCACAACTGAAGTTAGTTCTGCATGTGAACCAGCCTTTGCTGAAGGAAGTTTTTTATAGTATGTAAACTGGAAGGAAGGAATAAAGTTTTTCTTTTTTTTTTCTTTTAAATGGTTGAAAAGTTCCTGGAAATAGTGGTGTCAGAAGAACATTTCCTGGCAGGGCCCAGGTTGGGGAAAGTGTTGTAGTAAACTTTCACAGAATGTGTAACTCAGTATTATAACCACATTAAATACTGAACTTATAGACTCAATGTATCAGTAATGTAAGAAATCAGGCCTGCATGAGAGAAGGAGACTTGCTGAGACATGTAACCTGTAACAGGATGATGTAATCTGAAAAGAGAGTGATATAGCCTGAAAAGGTTAAAAAAAAAAGAAAGAAAGAAAAAAAAAAGTTGGATAGTCCCCAGAAATAATGGTGTCCGAAGAACAGGTGCAGGGAGGAGTGGTGGGGGGGGGGCCTCTGGACTCCTGACACCACTAAAATGGGGGAAATCCAGGGACGACTGGACACCATCATTTCCGAGGCAATGATGGATTCTTTTTAGAAAACATGGTGTGGGGATTCCACCCAGAAAGGAGGGTTAGCTGGCTATAAAAGATGATGTCTGAGCAGTCTGTTTACAGTTTGATCACCGGGCTCAGGTTTATCTCTTGTGAAAGAATAAACTTAATGGCACTGAAGTCTGACCACCTCCAGTGACTTATTTGAACCTCTTGAGACTCCAGTATATGTACATCTGAGTTGTAAGTTGAGTGTTGGTGAAGAAATTCAGACTCAGATTCTGGCCCAGATCTGGACTTCTGCCCTGCAACAATCCAAGCATTGCACACGCACCTGTACCCTCTTCTCCATAGGCGAGATGTGGGGGGATGGTGATGGTTCGTTTCTCTCCAACACAGACTCCAATCAGACCCTCGTCCATGCCAGCGATCACGTAGCCTCGACCCACATACGTGTCATAGGTACGATTACGAGAGTAGCTGTGGAACAGAAAATATTAAGTATTATTATACTGACCCATGGAGGAAAAAAAATAAGTTGATCTGGAAACTGAATATACAGTGTTTTTATTCTCATGGTATTTAGTTAGTTTTCATTTAATCAAATATTAAAGGGGGTATTGGGCAGCTCAAATGAACGACTCCTGACTCACTGTAAAGAAATAGCTACAGGCAGTAGGTGAAGGGGGGCGGCCCAGTGGGATACAATTCTCTTTTAATAACCGTATACCAAAGCGATGGCATTTTGCTAAGTAACCACCCATACCCATGCCGCCTACTGATAACCGGATACCAAATGAGTCTGTTATGACAACCAGATCCAGAGCTGCAACAAACAGCGTGTCTTGGAGGATGTATTTGTGGTTTTTGTATATAATAAAAACACACAGTATGGTGACATTTTAGTATACCAACAGCATCAGATTCCTAGCATCAATATGCCCATGACGATAGAAAAAGTGCGTGGCAGGAAGCACACATGATCACTTTCTGTGAAAAATGATCTCAGTGTGCAACAAGCGGGTCCTTGACATCTGTACAGAATGTGCAAGGGAGTTTCTTCAAACTAACAAGAAATGATACAAGGCTGTACTGTTGTGGTTAGAAAAGGACACACAGTCCAGCAGCTTTGGAGAACGTCTTCACATGTTAATTATCAAAGCAGGTGCAAAGTTTCCTTTGCCTCAAAAAGGGAACTACATGTTTGATATTTTAAAAAAAAGACATATTTACAGCACATTTGTGATATTTGTTTCTGCCTACATTAAAGTATCTGTACATCCTAATCCAGAGTCCTTAACTTAATTTAGGACATTATACAGTAGAGTGTTGTGTATTCTCTCTATAGGTGAAATGCTGCATACAATGATAAGAAATTTTGATTTTTAATAACCATGGACTTATAATGATATTTTTCATACTTTTAAAGACCTTCCTTTTCATAGTTTAATTTGAGAGTGGCAGCACAAGAAGAAAAACATTGCAGAACTATTCAGACAATGCAGAATTATGTTTTGCAAACAGGACATTTCCAATGTTGGTTTTTGAGCTTTGATCATTGGTTTTGATTCAATACGTCTTCAGCGCACAGAGAGATGCTGCCATCCTGTGGCTGCTTAAAGAACAGCAGGCATTAAACAGGGAAAAGCTACTGGAATTGAAACATTCATTTCTACTTATAGCTCAAAGATTTACAACACGCCTGTCTGTGTGATTAATATGATGAATATTAAACATGGAAACACACCTGGAATCAAAAAACGTTCCATCGAGGAGGCTGCCGTTGTAGTGGTAGCGCACAAAGTCTCCAGCGACGGTCTTCCTCGTGCAGGACTCAGGCACCTTCTGATTGGTCACTGCGATCCCATCTCTGGGGTTGTGGAGGTCCAGGAGTACGACATCGAACACCAGAGATGCCTGTCCTGGGATGTCGCTGCCTGGAGAGAGAAGGAGGAGGAGGAGGGTTGAAGACAAGAAGAGAGGCAGGTATAGGCACAGAGATACAGGAGAGATCTGAGGAGGACCACTGAAATATTTTTCTTTATTCTTCTTCCAACCATGACCAGGAGCAGTCCCCCACTTTAACCCCGTGAGTCATAAAAAATAGGCTTAAAATTGTTTTGTAAAATATTATTCTCAAGGTAAAGAATAAACCGTAAATCTTATCCCATCATTTTTTAGCCTTTTTAATTTAGTCTATACATCCCGTTGTAAATCACTGAAAATATAAATAATTCAAAGTTCTACAGAAGTAAATGAGATTCTGTGTGAAATCCCCCCAAATCTGCACTTTCAGGAGTTTTTTTCAGTTTGTTTCTACATGATAAATACATAAAGTTGTTGTTACTATAAATAAAACATGTGCAGTGTGTCCAATAAAACACTCCTGTACTCTGTGTGTGTGATCTATAACAACATCACCTTCAAAGGAGCGGAAGCTTTTGAGTCACTCAGTCTTTTCTCAATTAAACTAATAATAATAAAGACGTTAATAACTCACCATCTCCATTCTCTCCATATCCAAGTGAAGGAGGCATAGTGATGATGCGTCTCTCTCCAACACACATTCCCAGAAGCCCCTGATCCATACCAGCGATCAGCCAGCCGATCCCGACGTAAGTGTCATATGTGCGCATGCGGGTGTGACTGCAGAGAAGAACGGATGGAGGAGAGTCATCACACATTTGTGGTGGGTGGGTGTGTTTTTTCGCGATGGAGGGATTATTACACAGAACAAACCTGGAATCAAAGAGTGTCCCATCCAGCAGCGTGCCGTTGTAGTGGTAGCGGACGTAGTCGGACACCTCCACCTTTCTGGAGCAGGCCGAGGGCGTGTGGTAAGTGTTGCTCTGGACGCCGTCCTCTGGGTTCCACACGTCGAGCAGCAGGACGTCAAAATGAAGGATGGAGTCAGGAGGGATGATGTCACCTGGAGAGGCGAGAGAAGCAAGTCAAACAGTGTTTTCAGGCACTTCCTTTTAGTACTGACATCATCGCCCGGCTTCATTCCAGTATGAATAGTTACAGTTTCACTTTGAGACAAATTCAAGGAAAAATGCCAAATAATTCCTTGTTCCAGCTGTTTAAATGTGAGCAGTCGATGTTCTTCTTTGACATACATGTTAGTAAACTGAATACTCACTGATTAAACAAGCTATTATAAAGAGTGAGAGATGAAAATGTTCATTTTTCATCTCTTTCTGGCATTTTAAAGACAAAAAACTTTCCTTCATTAATCAAAATAAAATAATCAACAGCGTAAATGATAATGAAATGCCATCCTGTGTCACACATACATTGTACATACAGTATATACTATACAAAGTCTGAAAAACTCCAATGATGCTTGTAGTAAGAACAACTTTAATTTGAGGCTTTTGGCTTAAATATTTATTTTGATGTGTATTAAAAAAGTGTTGTATGTTGCAGTAAACCCACTGATCACATAATAAAGTTTTTAACTTAATAACGTAATATTCAAGCTGAATTTAACACTCAGGACAAAGAACAAGGAACCGCAAACAAAAGTGTGGAGTGGATGGAGATAATTTCCTCCTCCTCATCACGTTGATCGTTGTATTTGTTAGATAAATGTCATGAGACAATAGTCATTTTAATTTTCTTCGAGCACTAGATTAACTGAGACAGATATGGACAAGAGGTGATCCTTATTTGTTGATGACTTTGCATGTGTCTCTTTCTCCTACGGATAACACATGAGCTGTATTATATTAAACCTGTTCACCTGTCTGCCCTGTTCTCCTGCAAATTTGTGTGCCAGTATGTAAGCATTAAAGTAAAAGATACACCTTGCAAGTAGGTGAAATTGAGCCAGAAACTCTCAATCTAATTTGCATCTTTATCCAAGCTTACAACTAAAAAAAAAAAAAAAAAGATTTAATTTATGTGGAAATACTCCTCAGACAGTTCATTCAATTATTAGTCATAGTCATAGTCACTCAGAAACTGTAGATGGACAGAAGCTAGTAGTTAAAAGAAAAACATTTCTACTTTTCTCTTTTACACGGTCCCCGACGAATGAATATAATAAAATTGAAATGAGTCCAAATTCCCCCCCGCAGGACCCCTCCCACCTTTTAGACCACAAACCAAACTCTTTAAGAAATAGTAAAAAGAAAGAGTATTCAACAAAAATCCTACAAATTTCACATTTTAATAATTCATTTAACTGTTAAATTATATATTCCTTTCTTTACTCTGTCAGTTATGTAATTCCAGTGAATACTTAACTCTTTCTTTTTTCATTTATTTAGTTGTCTTGCCTAAAAAAAAGTCCACTTAAGATCTAAAATATGCAAGAATGCTGCCTTGAAGAACTTAACATGTGTGTAAGTGATTTACAGAAATATCACAGAGGACATGCCTTTGGTTTCCTCGCTGGAAGCTACAGCCTTGTCCTGAACGGCAAATGACTGATCAGTTAAAGCTGCACTGACTCCCCTACATTTATTTTGGTGAGTGCAACATCTCGACCAGCTGTGTTTGCAAAGAGCATGCCATTCACAGTTCACGGATTTCACTCCACATTATTTGTGGGTATAAAATGTTTCAAACAGTTATTTCTCACTGTATAACTCCTGTTATCTCCCAGGAGGTGTAGCCGACTGTAGATAAAGAGCAGAAGGTGAAACGAAGGAGATGGGAGCGGGTGGAGGAGGTGGAGGAGGGGTACAAGGACTGTGTAGGTGGCAGGCATTAAATCTTTACGACTGATGAGCTAACAGATCCTCTTTCCCGTTTAAATCTCTTTCTACCTCTTCCAAAATCTCATCTCTCCGTTTTCCTCTTTCTCTCTCATGTTCCCTCGAATGCAGTAGAGGATACACTCAGCTTTTACCTGTCCACACATGCCCCCCTCTCTTTCCTTTGTTCCATTACCTAAATATTTCACACACACACACACACACACACACACACACACACACACACACACACACACACACACACACACACTGGTCTCTACATGTAAACAGAGCCTCCACATTCTTGGTCACATCACTACAATCCTATACAAATATTTTCTGACACAAACACACACTTTTTTGGTGCACACAGATCACAATCTGGAAAGTGTATCTGCCTGCTGCTGGTGTTCTGGCATTTGCAGTGCATTTACTAACAGCTGAAAATCTTGCTCCGGAGCAGCTTACTCTGACCTGCTTCCTGGTCTGTGATGTCCCTGTGACATCATTCAGCATGGACGCCTGGGAGCAGCCCACTTCCTCTCTCTCTCTTCCTCTATTACAACGCAAACTGGTTTTTTCTTCAAAGACTGTAGTTTTTGTCCCTAAAGTTTCTGCCAGTGACCAAACCTAATTCTCTCATTGTTATGGCGAGCAGTGCCAGCTGTGTGCTCACTCATCAGTGGATTTATAATGACTCCTTACAGGAATATACACCAGCTTGTCCATAGAGTTTGCAGAGAACATGTTTTAGTCTGACTCCAAATGATCAGGCTGAGGCATGATGGGTACATAGAGATGTGCTGATATGGGGGGGTGGGGTTAACACACACATTCAAACATACTAACCATATCCCTTCGTTCCATAGGCGAGGTGAGGGGGGATCTTTACCAGTCTTCTCTCGTTGACACACATCCCCACCAGAGCTTTATCCATCCCTTCGATCAGCTGCTTCTTACCAACAAACACGTTGTAGGTGCTGCCACGGTCGTAACTGAAACAGGTAAACACATTATTATTACATATATGGCAGTGCACAGTGCACTCATTCATTCCCTAGTTTCGGCTATAAATATGAGTTACCTTTGGGACTTTCTAAAAGGCTCAAGGTTTTTAACCTGTGAACCTCTTTCCATTTGTTGTGGAGACTTAAGAAAATAGTATTTGTACAGAACATGTGCAGATTTTCAACAACAATTTGGGAGGGACAAATAAATGTGACAATTCATTGATATAAATTTAATTTGGGCAAAATTGACATGTTTGTCAAAAAGACTCAAAAGTGAGTGAATGCACCAAAATCTCTTCAGACTGCTTGATTTTATTTTTGTCATTTTGTGCCTGAATCAAAGCTATTCATGATGTGAGGTCATACAGGTACAGTAACAGATTAACATGTAACTGCGGTCATATGCAAAATACTATATGTAAATATGTACAACCTGAGCATGAGGCCCCTCTTCAACACAGGGCCACAAAAATTAACTAACACTGCAGGGTACTTTAGAAATAGGATACAAAAGGTGCAGTTAATTAAATCATCAAAAACAGTGGACATGCAGTGAAACTGGGGCTTCTTGGGCATTTGGAGGTCTGGGGGCCTTGGACAACTGGCCCCCCTTGTCCAGTTGGTGATTCAGCCTTCCAGGTACACTACTGGTGACTAAAGTGGAGTGCAGAGGTGCTGAAAATAGGCTTCAAACTCTCTGTCTGACCACTGGAGTTTAATCTCCGTTGGTGATGTTGATATGAAAAGGTTTTGGAGCCCCTGGATTAAATGTAGGCTACATGGATCTGGAGCTCAGTCAGCTCGCTTGCCTGCGTGGCTTACAGGGGCGAACCACTAACTACGCGCACTTTTACGCATCGCGCACGCTGTTTGCACCGTGCACCCGGTCTGCAGAATAAACTGAGAGTAAAGTGATTCTGTTGCGTGATACCACCCACCTTGAGTCGAACTTCTTGCCATCCGGAAACATGCCATTGTAGTGATACCTTACATAGTCACCTACTTTGACTGCGCGCACGCACTGTTCTGGCACGAAAGTTTTCTCAATGAAGATGTCGTCTAACGGTACCGGAGGAGCGTTGCAAGCGGCGAACGCCACCAGAACCGACAAATAAAACATCCCCTGGACGCACTGGATCATTTTCACTGCCGACGAACGATTACACGATGAAGATCACTGCGGGCTCGGCCTGTATGTGTATGCCCTGCTCACCGGTAGCCTACTTTAGTTTTCCTCTACTCCGACTTGGATAGATGTCCTGCCCTGGCTGCAAGCACAGGAATGAGCACTTGTCAAGTCAAATAAAAACGCACAACATCCGGTTCAACTTTACACGATTAAAATCTCGTATAATGACGTAATTACATGCTTTAGTACTTAAACACAACTAAACAAGGTTGGAAATATATGCAATGATGTCTGTGTGAAGCACAAACAAATTAACATCAAGGTTTAGGGTGGTTAGTGGTGCTCTTATTTTGAAATATTTCCTGTCCCATTCTCTCTCTTTCTAGCCCGCTTGACTCTCTTTGAGATTGAATGGGGTAGTTTGGGCACCACGTATTGGTCCTGCGCAGTGCAGCCTCTGAGATGTGTCAACGTGGTAACGTAGGGGTCTCCACTCAGCTGCAGCACATCCCTCTGGATCCATTTAAATAACAATAATGCGAACATCTGGCTACGCCTCTGATTTGCACTCAGATTTTTAACTATTAGCAGAACACATAAAGTCTGCTCTTAGATTATGGTGAACATGGATCCTGTTGTGTTGGTGGGATCTAGGTCCTTGGAGGGGGGGTGGGGGGTGGGGGTAGACCAAGCAGGAATGTTTCTACGTGGCAGCGGGAGGAGGAGGGACAATCCACTCTCCCCAGGGGTTTAATTAGTAGCCGAGAGGAAACAGGTTTACACTTTAAAAAGAAGTATTTTATGCAATAATAACCAGTTTCCTTGTAAACCCAACTCTTTGCAAAATCACCAACCGAAATAAAGTGTAGAAATTGCTGTAACAGTTATGATGTTGTGTTATAAAAGGTCCGTGTTATAAAAGGTCTCGGGTTTTTACTTGTACTGTATATGGGCAGAGCAACAGCTCTGATTTACTTGTGATTTAGTGGGAGGAGCAGCTCCAGCAGCCCCCACTTGCCGGAGAGACTGATCCTGCCCTGCGCCCGGGGGAGGGGAGGCTTTGTCCGGATACGTGGTGGAACTTGAGGCGGTCCTTGAGACCCACGCACACGGACCGTCCGGGATCATCCAACCCAGCCCCTCTCCACCATTGACCAAACTTTAAAAAATGGCACCCTCCACTTCTTCCCAACTTTTTGCTGCGCTATTAATCGCCCTTTCCATCTGTGCTGTGAACTCCCAGTATGAAAAATACAGCTTCAGGAGTTTTCCAAGGCATGAGCTGATGCCTCTGGAGTCCGCTTACAAATACGCACTGGACCAGTACACCGGGGAGAAGTGGAAGGAGACGGTGGAGTACATAGAGGTGTCTCTGCGGCTCTATCGGCTGCTGCGGGACAGCGAGGCCTTCTGCAACCTCAACTGCAGCTCCGTGAGGCTGGACGACGAGCAGAAGTTTGCGGAGTTTCCCGAGCTGCGGGCGTTTGGCAACGTTATGAAGAGGGCACAGTGTCTTAAGCGCTGCAAGCAGGGGCTGCCCGCTTTCAGACAGACCATGCCCAGCCGGGACACCATAGATGAATTTGAGAGGAGAGAGCCGTACAAATACTTGCAGTACGCCTACTTCAAGGTAAGCAAACATCTGTATCATGTGGGGCCGCCAGGTTGCTGGAAATTACCCAAATCCATCAAAATCAAACCGGTAGGACTTATATGGTATCACAGGTTTGTCTATTGTATGGTGACTATCAATAGACAATAAATTGATAGCTTTACTTATTCTTCATTGTGGACACCAATGCACCCACCGTTTCTATTTTAATGTCACTGACAGTGATTTTTCCTGACGTCACCTACAGTACATGCCACGGGTGCACAGGGGGGGGCTCTGTTCTGCAAAACAGGAGACCTGAACTCCTACTGGTACTTGCTTGTGTTATTATGAAGACGTAAAAATCTTACCAAGGATAGAGACACTAATAAAATCCTGTGCGTGCTTGTCTAAAAAGGATTTCTGCAAGAAAAAGTCCCTGCTTGCTTTTGGATCACAGTTAATTTAGGGTTAAGAGCTCAGGTTAAAAATTGTAATTGTGATTACATTCAGGGATGTGTAGTTGTGACGGTTAAGGTTTATTTAACCCATACAAACATAAATATACTGAGGTGTCAAATCAAAGCCAAAAGGAAAAACCTGAATAATGTAAATGAAATGAGGAACATAACAAATGCAGATGCTTCCACACAGGTGCAGCTGGTGTTCATTTAGGCAACATTTACTTATCTGGCAGACGCTTTTATTCAAAGAGACTTACAAATGAGGCACGATACAAGACCTTCATTTATGTAGGAAGTACTACATCAATTAAACAAGTGCAAGATAATGGTAGGGTGGGGGTCATTTTCCTGGTGTGGTTTGAATCCACTTTACCACAAGTACAAAAGTTATTAAAGTTTCACTTAGGCTTCACGATTTCTCAATGACTTAAATCAAAACTAATCTGCCAATGTGAACACTGAATGAGTTGTTGGTCATTGAGATCGTTCCATCTGCCCAGACTAGACAGGAATAGATCTCTTTTCATGGGCAATAAAATAATAAATCAAAGTAATTTATGAGTAAAAATTAAACCACAGTTTAGCCAAAGCCAACATGAGACTTGAGGGGTTACTGAATGGCGTGATTTGTATGAAAATGAATAAATCATATTATATGGTCTTAGGTAATGGTTTTAAAAGAGTGTGGTTTCAGATAGTATTACTAAGCAAAAGAAATAAATTAAAGAGGCGAGGCTACTGTTGATCATACTCCGTCTCCGTGATCCAACTTATCGCGATACTTGAAACAGAATAGCCGCCTAGCTAAACTGAGGGAGCTAATCTAAGAAAACAGCGCAAACAACCAAGACACCAATGTAACCGAGCGTTTGGGGTTCGGCTAACTGTGCATATTAATATCAAATTAAACAAAACGTGTCAGTGACAGTAGCCACACTTCTCTTTATTCCTGCCTCCAGACATGACCCCAAACAGTTTCCAACAACTACAAGCACTTTACGGCAACCCTACAGTAATGCCCAGGGGACACACCCATAGATATATTATAAGAATTTATAATACATCCACACAACCATGTTCTTATAATACATCCATGGACAAACCTCAAAAAGCATAACACATCGTAAACTGGGGAGAGTCTCACACTAGCATCGACGTGATATGCTCCACAGCAAAGCTAGCGGTTAGCAAGCTAGCAGCAGCAACATTTTCCAAACAGATTCATAATGTCGGTAACAGCAGGTTAGCTAACGTTATCGTGCCTGCTGTAGCTGGTCACTAATGAAAACACACATGTAGCACTATGTAGCCATTACGGTACTTACACACACAGGAGAAGAAAACTCCCCATGACCAGTCCATCTGTGCTCTGGTCATATCTTTTTCTTTTTCCGAGGCCTTTTTAGACGGAAATGTTGTTTCTTCAATGGAGGAAATTCTGCGAGGTGGGTTCTACCTGAACTCTGCATATTGCACTGTGCCAGCTGATGTGCAGGCTCTCCGTGTGTCTTCATAAACTTGGGGAGGACCAATGGATCAACATGAGGGACTCACATGCACTAACACGCACGCACGCACGCACGCACGCACGCACGCCCGCATGCACTGACACGAGACAAGAGAGAAACTCTGATTACAAGGCGTTCAGAGGGGGCGTGGCTTCGTTCTCTCCCCAGGATGCCATTACTGCACTATAAAGTTGCATAATTGTTTGCCATTACATTATTTTTAAAATCTTGTTTACAGAAGCTTTAAACATTCAGAGTTATTGATACATTAGTGAAAAAAAAAATAGGTGTTGACAATATGTGTTTGTCTCAGTCTGACAACCTGGCCAAGGCGGTGTCTGCTGCCCACACCTTCCTGCTGAAACACCCAGATGATGATATGATGCAGAGGAACATGGCCTACTACAAGAGTCTGCCTGGGGCTGAAGAGCACCTCAAAGACCTGGAGACCAAATCCTATGAGGTACACAAACACACACACACACACACACACACACACACACACATGAGAAGACTGCATGAATGCAGGAGTCACACCCATACCCACATGTCTTCATAAGTGCACACACGCAAACAATCCTATTATTGGCTCTGTGGGTGTGCTGATGTGGTAGCTGGCTGTGGTTGGCCCCAGCAAAATGAGGAGGATGGAGGATTTTGTCCTGGTCCTGAGAGAAACACAATTTCATTCACCAATCTTTTTTTAAAAGGTGATCTTTCTTTCTTGGGATTTTGCCTTTAATAAATAGTAAACAGTGTTTAGATACAGACAGGAAACATGGGGAGAGAAGGGTGTGGGATTCAGCAAAGGCCTTCAGCTAGAACTGAACTGTGGATGCTGCAGCCACATGGTTTACATCTCAACTACTAGGGCATTATGTTGAATGCCAATTTGTTTCAGCAAAAATAAAAAATCATTTGTAACTGCAAAATTGTTGCTTAAACATTTTTGACTCATGCCAAATGTTATCTAAGGGAGATCTGTCATCACAAATTGATCTTTTTAGGAGCCATCAATGTAGAAAATGTATTATAACCCTGATGCAAACATAGTGATACTGATAATTAAATATACCATTATATTATATATATATTTTTTATCATTGTCTTTGATAAGGAAGTGAATGTTAACCAAGTGTTTTAATAACTCAATCATTGAATGAATTACCATTTAGTGACTGATTGTTGTATTTGTGGGTGTTTTTCGTCACATGGTACTCCAGACGTTGTTTGTGCGTGCAGTGAGGGCGTATAATGGGGACAACTTCCGTACCTCAGTGTCAGACATGGAGCTGGCTCTGAGGGACTTCTTCAAGGTCTACGACGAGTGTCTGGCTGCGTCTGAGGGCCCGAGGGACGTCAAAGACTTTAAAGAATTCTACCCCTCCATAGCCGGTCAGTACATTTCTACATTTAGTTTTTTCCACTAGTTGAATAGGCCCTTCCAGCCTGTTTTTCTCCAATACATTTATGTTATTATTCAATTTCATCCAATTTTTTAATGTCATTTTTCATCTCTCTGAAAAGTCAAGCAGTCTCTGTTGATTTCTTTTCTCTGCAGATCACTACATAGAAGTCCTTGAGAGGAAAGTGAGGTGTGAAAATGACCTGACACCTGTTGTAGGGGGATTTATTGTTGAGAAGTTTGTGGCCACCATGTACCACTACCTGCAGTTTGCCTATTATAAATGTGAGTAGCATTTCGTGATCCCTGACCCACATTTTTCCTTACTCCTACCTACACCTTTGACTGGAGAACTCTTATTAGTTTCTACGGTCAATTGTATTTGTCTGACTTTAATCAAGAAAGATTCCTGGATGAAATGTTAATTGTTGTGTTTTCAGTGAATGACCTGAAGAACGCAGTACCATGTGCAGTCAGCTACATGCTGTTTGACCCCAGTGATGAAGTCATGAACAACAATGTGGCTTATTACAAGTTTCACAAAAGCCAGTGGGGGCTGACAGAAGAGGACTTCCTCCCCAGATCAGTGAGACATGTTAATGATTACACACCTTATACACTCGAACTGAAGCATAAACAGTTCCTGTCCCTTTGTGGTGAGAAAAAAAGGTTTTCAAGGAAAAAAGTCATATTTATTTGTCTGAAACAGCTTCAACCTCACCAGTATGCCTGACTAGCTAAATAAAGGCTTTTAAGTGTTAAACTTTTCTTCTCTCTCTGCCTAAGAGTGGCAGAACGTTTTCTTTTTTGTTGTTTTTGACATTTTGGGAAACATGATTACTCACTTTTTTGCTTATAGTTCAAAATTATCATGTTGTGTGGTAAATATGAAGCTACAGCCACCAGCTGGTTTGCTTAGCTTAGCATAAGTCCCCAAAATACTCTGGAAGGAGTCTTTGCTGGTTTCCTGAAAACCTCACGGTGTTGACAAGACTCCAGGAAGTCACTGCTCCTCACAACTGCTGGTAAAACCACTGGTTGTTGTAAAAAGCCTTGAGCCTTGAACAAGTGACCTAAAGGTAACAAAGTTCCCCTACCAGCCCCTCCATAACTCACTGATGAAAACCTTATATCCCATTTGTTTAAACCATCTAAAAACCCAAGTGTGAAAATGTCAAGTTGTGCTTTTATAGAGGTTGTGTGTATGTCTTGGGAAGGTGCAGTGACTTTTTCGCATTTTTTTTTTTTGACAGAACTAGACTAGCTGTGTCTCTGTGTTACATTCAGCTAACCTGCTGCTGGTAAGCAGCTCAGTGGTATCAATCTGAATCTAACTCTCAGCAATGAAACAAATAAGCACATAAGCTCATTTCTCAGACGCTATTCCTGTAAGGTTTTCTGGACTGACTACACGTGAAACTGGCATTTGGCTTCTGCCCCCTGTCCCTGTGTTGTGTCTTTGTTTTACTATAACACACTATTTTGTCTTGTTGTGTGTCTTGTTGTGTGCTTGCTGCAGGAGTCAGTGCGGTACTACAATCAGACCACCCTGCAGCTACAGATGCTGGAGTTCTCCAGGCAGCATCTCGTAAGCGATGATGAGGTGCGTACCTGTGTTTACATTTCTTTGTGTGTCAGTGCATCACAGGATGCTTCCAGCCGAGAGGTTACAGTATCTTTAGGAAAGTGAAGGGAACAGAAGATACAGTTTATACATAGACTGACACAATTCCCATGAAATCATCTAGATTTTGGATGAGGTTGTTTGCAGCTCTCATAGGCTTTGTCCTTGTGTAACTTATGGAAAAACCCTGGATTCTTCTGTCTGGTCACATGATGCCCTGCAGTACAATGTGGGCCCTGTCTTTATCAGGCAGCAATATCACAGACAGCCATGGGGTGGCAGCACGACACCGCATTTCTTTAAGTTATTGTGATGCAGCACAAGGACTGTGGCCATGAGGGCAACCCAACATAAGCCAGGATTACATGCTGTATGTGGCAAATACCATTCACTTCTTCACTGTAATCTCTTTAGTAATGCCAGGTATGAGAAATCACAGATAGAACTGCTCGTGGGAGAATTTATGCTGATTCACTCTGTGCAAAATGTCACTTTGAAACAAAACAGTCCCTCATGAATCGTCTCTGGTTGATTCTTTTTGTGTGTGTGTGTGTGTGTGTGTGTGTGTGTGTGTGTGTCCACAGGGGGAGGTGGTGGAGTTTATAGATGAGTTCCTGGAAGAGAATGAATAGTCCACGTTGGAAACTCTGCTGAAACACTGAAAAACAAACACAAACAACAGAAAAAGCACCAGTTTGTATTTATTGGGTTTTGTAAGATGCTCTGATTGGTCACTGTGTTTTTACCCTGCAGCTCCACATCCTGAATATTTTTGCCACATAAAATATCCAGCTCAGAGGTACAGACATTAAGCACAGTAGCTGAATGATTTAAGGTCAATGAGAGACAGAAATATTTTTACTTACTGTTTTATGAATTCATTCCTCCACTGTGAATCATAGATGTTGTCTTTCAAAAATGGTCCTTTTCATGATAAAATAACTTTCCTAACATGAGATCTCTCAAGTAATCATTGCAGTGTTGTCGTAATACAGTTGCTGGTTTTGGTCTATGAAATGTTACAAAATAGTGAAATATACTTGTTACAATTGCACAAAGCCTAAATTCATGTCTTAAGATCCAAAAATTTAGAGTCAGCAAAAAATCACAATTTAGAGAGGGGACCTCGGGAATGTTTGAAAAAGACCTGAATCTGTGAAAAGCAGGCTGTTTGCAAGGGTCCTTTAGACCAAACCCAGGGCTGTGCTGCGCAGACATGGCCAGAGAAAACACTGAGTTGTTTAATAATGTTTGAACATTGAGTCTCTGTGCAGTTTGTCACACAGTGATGTTAAAAACCCACAGGGGAACATTCCCTCTGTGTGACTGTGTCTCTCTCGGTCTCCAGCTCTGCGTTCTTGTTCCTCTCTCGCCTATATTTACCTGTTTCTCTTTTACTGCCTCTTCCTCAACAATGCTTTATCTTACATCTTTCTCTCTTTTCTTCTTTTTTCGAAATGTTGGGGACAATGGCTGGTTAAAGGAGCTCGGATAAAAGTTAAGATAAAAGGCTAGTTGTCAGGAGTCAAGGTCACAGGTCAACGTCACAGGTCACACATACACAATGAATGGTGAACAATGCACTATTGACAATGCAATTTGAGATCCTTATCTCCATGAATAAATGTATCAGTTTGACCCTGTTGGAAATAAAATATAAATCAAGAGTTAAAACCACATGTATTACAATAATGATTGCATTAGTCACATGTTTAGGAGTTTATTGTGACTTAGGGAACACATATGAACTACACACTTCATCCTGCCATCACACACACCAGGCTGTTTGAAATGGAGGCGAAAGGGAAACATTGAAGCATCATGTGAATCAGACACAATGAAAAAACAGTGTTCACAAAACTCAAGTGACTCATTCAACCTCAGTGTTTTAACATTGATAATGATTACTATCAGTCTGGAGGCATCAGATCATGTGGAAAATCTGGTGTGAAATCAAACAGGTCCTTCCTTGATTATCCACAGTGTGGTTTTTATTTCAGTGTACAGTACTTGTGTTTCAACAGCAGAGTGGAATAGTACGTGTAACAGGCACTGGATGAGATTTTGAGGAGTGGAAATGAGTTGACCCTGCGTATAAAGAGGAAATCTCTACGTTATATGTCCTTGACTGTCTTGGTGAGGTGATTTTCTAGACACCAGTTATGCAACAGTATGTACAGCAAGTTAACACAGCCATAGATTTATATTTACAGAAACATATAGACAACAGGTACTTCATTCCCCATGCCCTCGCCCATGGATAGTGTCGATATAGTTTCAGACATCAAGATAAAGAAAAAGACTGAATTAAATCAGTCTGGGAAAGAAATTGGCTCTTATTCACTTAACCCATCAAAATCCTACAATTGAAAACACTGGATGTTGTTAGAAACATATGAGAAAAAATGTAATCATCATTCATAACTGATGACACAATAAAGTGTCTTTTCTACCAACCACCACCCACTGTTGACAGTTATCACAAGTAAAACACTATTAAGTTATTGTAACGTAGTTCATTTATACATCACTAAAATTACAAGCTCTAATATCTAAGTTTAAACCCTCTTATGACTATTTTACTTTATTTACATTTGCACCTTTTTATGAGCTTTTCAAATATAGCAATTCAGCTTGTTCCCAAGTTCATGGCACAATATGGAAACAGCAAAAGTGTAAATATCACAGAATAACACAGTGCTACAATTGAATCTTTCATTTTGTTGAACTAGGGCTGGACAACCAAATTAATCAAATCACTCATTATTAATTTCTCACATAAATTATATCAAATTTTTTTGATAAACAAATTGAAAAATGAATTCACATTTGTTTGAATTTACAACTCCTTCAGCAACCAGTGATATCTTACCATAAATTCGATCAACCAATAATCTGACAGTTCTGTGCTGAAGAGCCTCTTTAACCGCTCATACTGTAATTAATCAGAACATAGCAGAAATATATATATATATATATATATATAATCCACAGATGTTGAATTAAAATATTTAGCATTACATTTATCATTATACTGTAGAGCTAAATGTCATCTATGTATGTTTATCATGAGGTCCAGCCCTAATTTTAACCTAAAGTCACAGGCTCTCCAGCTCCACTCTTTCATGAACATTTATGAAAAAACAATATTTCAGAATACTACTAATCTTTTAACTATAACATTTGGGGTAGTTTTTCTCTGTTTCCATGGCAGCACCACAATGTTTGATCTCTGGTTGGTCTGAATACCGTCAGCATCCACTCTGGATCCTCAGTTGGAAACTTCAAACACGACGTACCGCTGAGCGGCAGATTGCACGAACCTGAGACACACACACATACTCTCTATCACTCTCTCTCACACACACACACACACACACACACACACACACACACACACACACACACACACACACACACTCACACTCTCTCTCTGTCACACACACACACATGGGGTTGAGTCTGCAGTCTGGACACCCACTCTGTATTTCTCACCAGCTGACTGTCAAAACCAACAGAGGCAGTAAAGTCTTCAAATGTTTCTACCGTCATACTTCGTACTCGTACCATCCCCTGGCCCCTTTTTTCCTTTCCTTTCCCCTTTCAGTTCTCTTCATACCACTCATCCCACTCTCTCATCTGGTCTAACCATCATCATCATCCTTTTTTTTTTTTCTCATGCTGGTCTGACAGAAGCCGGGTCGTTCATTCAGGACAACCTGCCCAAATCTGCTGCCATGATCTTTAGTGCTCTGAACTTCAGCGCTCGTCGTAGAGTAATAAGTGGGATAGTTTTTTTTTTTAAAAACACAATAAACAGAAAAAAAAGATTGAGATTGATAATTCCAGAACAATACACATCAACAGAGCAAGCACTCAATAAAGTCAACAAAAACAACAGAAAGGTAACACAGAGAATCTTTACCACAATGTCCAAGAGCTTTGGAGGTTGAAGTCTCAGTTCATATTTCCAGGCAGGCAGGCCTTCTTGTGGTTTTCGTACATTTCCTTACAATCTCTTTTTTCTGTTCCTGGAGCTGAGTCCAGTCCAGACACAGCCCCTCCACTGCTCAGCTAAATGGTAGAGCGTTGAAAATAATGAATAGGTATGATAAAGATGGGTGAATTTCCTTTGAATTGATAAGTGGGAGGGAAAGAGAATTACTAATATATTGTTTCATCAGTTCTTACTGCTTTACTAAATTTTGTGCATCCCACAGGTAAGATTTTTGCTGTTTAATACAGGGCTGTAGCACAACTCATCTGTTCATACCTATCCAAAATCTTCAATGATGCAGGAGTTTCTAGTAAGATGAAGGGCTGTGTTCTCCTCTCATATTCATCTGAATCGTCCCATCACTCCTGAATGTCTCTGCCCTCCGTCAGTGTCCTTCCTTCCTCATCTCTTGCTCTTACACTTTTTGCTGCATCTCTATCTGTTGGCCCTGTCTGGTCTGACTTTGGCCTTTCCCATTCATCTCGTACACTGAGCTCTTCTGCTGCTGCCGTCGGTAACACCACACCCCAATGATGATCGCCGCAGCAACCACACACACCGCCACGATTATGGCAGCTACCGTGGGGCCGTGGCCGGAGGAGCTCGGAGGACGTGGAGGGCAGTCATCACCTGTACAGATCGTCTCCCCGATCTCCCCTTCTATCTCCGCCCTCTCACCAGTCTCACCAGGCAGGTTGTGCACAGTGTGCTCCTCCATCACTCCGGTGAGGATGTCGCCGTCATGCACTGGAGGAGCTGGGCTGTAATCGAGGAAGGGGTGCTTAGTGAGGTCACCCTGCCAGGAGCGAGTGGGATCTGCTTGTTGTGTGTTGTAGTCAAGGGTGTCGGAGTATGAGGGGGAGTCTGAGGGCTCTAAATGGTCAGGGGAAGGAGCAGCTGTGGAAATGAATCCAGGCCACACCTCCTCCACTCCCTCTTGTTCAGGTTCTGTGGTGGGAGACTCATGCTCCTCAGGTGAGCTGGTGTAAGGGACAGGTCTACGAATTTCCACCTCATTGGGTCGGTCTGTTGTCCTGGCAAGTGTCCCCCTCTCTCTATCTTCTGGTCCCATCCTTTCTGTTGTGGAGTCACTCTTCTCTGTCTCCTCTGGAACGACAGGGTATCCGTCTAGCCAGGTTTGATCTGTGGTGGTCTTTCCTCCTGCTCCCTTTTGAGTGCCGTTCTTACGCTCTTCTGTTGCTATAGAAAAGATTACATGCTGATGACCATCGCCGTCATCTTCATGGCTATCGTGATCATCATAGCTGTCATGGTCATCGGGGTCATGATCATCGTGATCAGTGTAGCGGTCGTTGCCATCCTCTTCCATGTCATAATGGTCCTCACCATCAACATGGTCGTCAGGGTCTGGATGTTCCTTAGAGGCTTCAGGATGCCCTCGATCGTCATGATCGTCAGTCACGTCCTCATGATCCTCATAGCTCTCGTGTTCGTCGTAAGTATCATCTCGATCATCGTACTCTTGGCTGCCGTAGCGAACCCGATCATCTTCATGTTCGCCCATGTCATAATGGTCTTCATGATCGTCGCCGTGTTTTTCGTGGCGGTCCCGTCGATCAAGATCATCACGCTGAGCTGGAATGTAATGTGTCACATGATCATCGTGATCATCTTCATCCTGGTGACTGTTGAGGTCATCTCGATCATCATGGCGGCTGTTTTCATGGACGTCATGGTGGCTGTCGTCATGATCATCTCGGGCATCTGTATCATGATCATCGTAGCTTTCTCGCTCGTGGTCATCATCATGGTCGCCAGCATCACTAGTGTGTGGTGGTGGTGCCTCTCTTGGCTCTCATGTTCTCTGCTCTCCTCTGATTGAGCGCCTGAGGCTCTCTGTGTAGTCTGTGTGATGGGATTGGTGGAGACAGGATGTCCCTCCTCCTGAAAGGCCTCAGAAGGGAACCAGAACATGTGTTTCTGGGAGAGAAGAGAGACAGATGCTTCTGTGGCCGGAGCTGCATCTATCCTAACCACTTCTCTCCTCTCCTGCTCCCACCTCGGATGGCCTATAAAGTCTTCAATAGCCCTTTCTCCGTCTTTTTCCCCTCCTTCTATAGCACCTTCAAATTTTCTACCAATCACCTTTCCTCCTCCTTCTCCATGCTGGTCTTGATGCTCCTCCTCTATTTCAACACCAAAGCTTGTCTCTTGCTGCTCCTGACTCAGATCAGCTCCTGCAGCTCCATGCACCTCCTCGTACACTTCGCCATGAGCCTCCTGTGGTCTCTCACTGGGATGCTCTTCCTCTCCGTAGGAATCTGTGAACTTGTCCTCGTAGTCAACATGACTTTCAGTCTCATCTGAGGAAACACGACGAGGAAACATATGCTCGATCAGCTTACAAAGTCACATCAGATCTCTACATTCATGATCATACAGCTCAGCTCAAAAAATATAAGTATATTAACACTTCAGAGATTACTTTCATTTTATGACTGACAATGTGGGAGTAATTTAGACTTTTGAATAAGGACCCCTTAAAGAAATAGGAATAGAAACTTTGAGAGATGTGCTTATTTGCTTTCTTGCCAAGAGTCAGATGAGATCATCAATACAGTATTCAGTATATCACTAGAAAATAAAAATTTAGCATGAAGTGAGACGAAGATAAATATAATTTTGTATAAAATAAATATATTTTTCCTTTGTTATCTCTTTAAATCATCATGTGACCACTCAGATTTATCTTGGAACAGTTTGGGAACCACCGCTTTAGAGCACAAACATGACTCCGTCTCTGTTAGTGTGGACACAGGCCTGGCATTTTGTCTACATAAACTCTTTCTTCTTCGGCTATGAACTGGCCACACTATGGCATGTCACGCTGATGTGTCATAGCAGCCATTTTCCTACCAACTCACAACTAAGACTCTGTTTCCCAAAATCCAGAAATCAAGCAGCGGTCATCTAACAACACTGGGAGATAACAAGCAAGGAAGTGAGGAGGTTGACCTCAGTGCGGTTTCCTGTCTAGGTCAAAACTCATAACTTTGAAGAGGATGATCAAAATGGGGCCTTTTTCTTTCTGCCTATTGCCATTTCTGCCCTGCTCTCCAAGATAAACAGTTTTAACACCTTCTGACCTTTGACACAAATCTGCACCAGTCCATACCACTCTCCACAGCTGTCACACAGCAGGCTGAAGGCACTGTGTCCACTGGGCATCAAATAACCTGGCATACAGGTGTACAGCAAGTCATCACCCATCTCAAACCCAGTGTGACCCTGCAGACGGGCATTGGGAAAGGATGGAGGGTCTCCACACGGCACACCTGTCAATAAGCACAGAGATGCATTTAATGTAAAAAAAGAAAAAAAAAAGAAAAAGGCACAAGACACAGTCTACATACAAAGTGGGAAGTGACTGTACTGAATTCTTAGATAAAGATGATGCTATCCCTATTCAATATTACACAGGCTGGTTAATGAAACATGATTCATTATTATCATCCAGCTTTACAGCATCACCATCCCATTTGTAAACAGAAAGCGATAAGAACAACTCAAGGGACAGGAAGCAATGGGGTTTTGGGAAAATGTGGATGTAATTTCGACAAACAAAGCCACTAACAATGCCACTGGGATGAGATAAGGGCTATGTATTGTGCTGACTCTTGTCTAATTTTTTATGGTAATTACACTAAGGAAACACACTCTACGTTATCTTATTTATGCTTCCAAATAAACACATTTTAATAATACATTCAGCTGTTGATTTATTTTAACATTAAAAAATGAACATTGGAAGTTTCTTTCTATAATGAAGGTTGCGTATATTTAAAGTAAACTACTTAGCTTACCGAAGCATTACTTTAAACAATAGACAAAACCAGTATATTTGCTGGTTTTAGTCAATTTAGTACAAATCATTATCATTTACATTACTCCTAACCATTTTGGTGCATCAAAGTATGCACTGTGACTGATTATAGCTACCACATGTAAAGTTTGGTTTCATCATTTTGCGTAAAAACAGTTCCTATAAAGCACAAAAACACACTAAAAGACCATAGAACTATGTGTTTTTGTTTGCTTACAGAAAATGGAATTAAAATAGCAAAAATACATTGGAATGGCCCTTCAAACCAACTTTAAGTCAACAGAATTAACTTTATTTACTGTAACATAAAAGTTGTGTGTTGCCCTGATAATGGAGGCTAGCATACATCCACACTTCTGATCGTAACTATCGTAACTATAACCATAGCTACACAACCACAGCTGCAGCCACAACCACAACCCTGACTGTGAAGCTATGTCATTGCTTTCCCCTGTGTTAAGTGGATCTGTACAGTTCATTTTTCCCACAGCAGAGTGCTCGTTCCAGCCTCGGGGTGTGTGGTATATAAACAGCCACAGTAGCTCTACTGTTTATGAGGAAGGGATAGAGATCTCTTCTGGGTGGCGTCCAATAATAGTCGGATCCAAAACTAACCACTGACTGGCCCCCTCCCCTGTCAGATCCATGCCAGTGGAATAGGTGTGTGGAATGTAGCTTCAGCTCCATCGGGGCTTTAAGTACATTCATGGATCACATCACACACTTACATATTCGTGAGAAGGCTGATAGATTGGTACATGATGACAGATATGAGTAAAAACATAGACGTAGTAAGCACAAACACTCACACACACACACAGACACACACACACACACATTTGCAGGATGGAGTGTTGAAAGTAGAGGTGTAGATGGAAGGAACGCAGGAACACAGCCTCTTTCACACCTCAGTAAATATCTCAGGAAGGAGAACTGCACACAGATACACACACAGTGTACACACAAAGCTCGTCCATTCATATCCCGATCGCCACTCACAGCTTAATGTACGCATTTAGAAATCATGACTGCATACATCTGTGTTTGTGTCTTTACTGACCTTTGTCTTTGATACAGAAGGCATCCAGGTGTGCAGTGTCCTCTGTAGTATTTTCTGCTCTCACATCCACTGCTTTCAGTGCACTGCCCGCACTATTACACACCGTGGTTCTAGAAATCAGTAGATACACACACAGGCAGACAGTAAGAAACACACCCAATAGTTTCAACAAGATACGAGAGCAGATGGCTTACAGTGAAGCACTTAAGCACCCATAAGGGACTTCAGCATTGAGGGTGGTCATAATTAAACCCAGTGTGTTTATTTGTAACACACCCTCACACATACACAGAAACACGCTCCCTAAGCTTCACATCTTGTACACACCCCGTGGTGGAAGTTAACTAGAACATTTACTCTAGTACTGTTAAGTACAGTTTTGAGTTACTTTATCATTTCCCTTTCCTTCTACTCCACAATATTTCAGAGGACAGTATAGTGATTTTTACTCCACTATATTCATTTGTCAGCTCTAGTTACTAGTTTCTTTTCAGGTTGAGATTTAACTGAAAAAGATACAATGCGTTCTTAAATATTAAACCAGTGGTTCCCAACCTTTTTGAGGTTTCTGGCCTCTCAGAAATAAGCAGTGTCTAGTTGGGTCCCCTTCCCCTTCATTTAAATAGCTGTTGGAGGCCTAAAGAGGTAACATAATATTTATACAATATTTAACAAAAAGCAAAGATTAGAGAATTACAAATTTGTATAGCAGACCATCATTTTTTTTCATCTTTCTACCCTCATTAATCATCCAACCACGCCTCAGATTTATCTTGTGACCCTTTGGAGGAGGGTCCAAAGGGTCACAAGGTTGGATTGGGAACCCCTGGACTAACAGTACAGTTCAAACTAGCTCCACCTTGATCAGCTACAACAGTAAAATGCTGCTTAAACACTGAGGCATAGCTATCAACAATCTACCAATGTAATCAGTCAGAGAGGCATTTGTGCAGAACAAGTACTTTTAGTTGTGAAGTACATTTTCTTGCTTAAGTAGAATTGTTAATGCAGGATTGTGAGCACATGTTACGTCACTGTAGTAGTACTTTTACTGAATTAAAGATCTGATCTGTTTTTTTCCACCACAAATTCCACCACTGATGAACCCGACACGAGAGAGATTTCTGCTGAACGGTATCACGTGTACAACCGCAGCTCTGGTTTATATGTGTAAATGCGTAACATGACGACATATATACTGTATTAAGGACTTGCTGCTGCCTCAGTTACCATCAGATTTGTTGCTTATTCAAATATTATTACAGCATGACATCAGAGTCCAGGAACACACATAATGGCTCAGACATGCTGCAGTATCAGCAGATGTAGCCTGTGGCATAATGTTATCACACTATGGCACATTAGGGATAGATGTTCCCATGTACAGCCAGCTCCATATAGAACAATCAAAACATCGGGGACTTAATATAACACGTATTCCACATGGACCAAATGAATAATGTGGTCGATCCACAACGCCCAGAAGCTGCAATGGCTAAAAATGCTGAGTAAATAGTCTATTTTTGTTGCCTCGTTATTACCAAGGTTTATAGCATCATTAGACCATTTATCATCCAAAAGCACCAGATAAGACTGACTCAAGCTTCCCAGGCCAATCAAATCACATTCCCATAGCAGCTCCCAGCAACACTCAACCCCATGTGGAAAGAAAATTTGAAGCAAAGTTGCACTGAGCTCAAAAATGTCATTAAAAGTCAAATTGCACTTTTCATTAATAACAGGTTTGACCGGTAAAATTATTCATCAGGCATCATTAAATGAAAAGGGTATCGGCCCAGACTTGTATATCTGTGTGAGTCTATGTGAGCCTGCGTGTGTGTGTGCGCGTGTGTGCGTCCGCGCTAACTTGTATAACTGAGTTAATCAAAGCATCAGTAATTGGAAAGAATTTGACTGGCAGTGCAGTGAGACTGTGAGAAGAGAGCGGTGTGAGTCATACTGCATGCTTGTGCCACGCTAACTTCTGCTTATAAGGACAAAAGTCTGAGAGAGAGAAACGAGAAGTAAGACAGAAAAAAACCAAGAAAACACTCAAACAGAGACAAAAATCACAAAGACTGTTTTCACATTAAACTATAGCTCATGCAGGCATCTGTGAGTGTGTATGTGTGTTTAAGTGTGTGTGTGTGTACGGCGACAGAGAGAGAGAGAGAGACAGACAGTGAGACGGGGAACAGTAAAAAGATTGACCTCTACCAGAGGCAGTGTACACTTGAGTTGAACATTACTCAAAACGCTCACCTTACATGACATAACTACAGGAAAACCCCAAGGATGTGTGTGTTTGTATGAGTGTAGATTCAGTCTGTTGGTATTATTGGGTTTGGTTACCACGGCAGCAGATCTATGATTGACAGGTAAGACGAAGATGTTAAGACAGGATAGTCGATCTGAGAAGAAGTTGTTATGCAACAGACCCAAAAATTATGTCAATGCAACACTGTAGACTATAGGTCAACTGGCACTCACACCACAGCATAACCTTCTGGAAAGCTGTCAACACGGCACAAATGTAACCACAGAACTGGACTGTGCGCTCCCTACTCACACCCCAGCCTCCAAAAAAACCCTGAATATGTAGATTAGAAACCTTGCAAAGTAATATCATATAATCAGATGCTGGTGTTGGGCCTTTTTAAATAATTTGAAATTGAAGTATTCAATATGCACTCTAAGCCTAACTTGCTAATTTCAGGTAATTGCTGGCCTTTTGAACGTTTCTATGTCCGATCGAGAAGAGTGATGAATGGATGAAATGTAAGAAAATGTCAAAACTGGGACATCCAGGATGTTCATCCCTCTCCATCTCTCTCTCCATTTCAACTCTTTCACTGTCACCATCATAAATAAAAAATTCTAGAAAGAAAAGAAATGCCAAACTTGGTCTCTAACATCCTCAATTAGGACACTCCTGTTACACACAATTTAGGTACACACAGGTATTTTTCTACACAATAAAACACAACAGTACATGAGCCAATAATTAAAATGATTACTTCTCATTATGTGATAAACCACTTCTTAACACTTCTACTAACAAATAGCCTGAAATTCAGTTAAAGCCAGTGCAGAGAAGTGTGGTGTGGAACTTCTGACTTCTTGAATATAAACTAGGAGGTAATATGAAATGACTCAACGGATCGGACTGTATGAGACACTGAACAAGATCTCGAGGAGAACCTACGACAGGAGACCCAGAAGCAGCCGGTCATGGAGCAAGCAGGAACGGAAGAACCTCTGGACAATTGTGACATTAACCTCAATTTTCTTCACCAACACAGAAAGGTATGAAGCAAGTTCAGGTGGAGGAGGTATGAAGAGGGATGGAGATGAACTCAGGTTGACAGAGCCAAAGATGGATGATACACTGTGAAACATGGTAAACTGGTGTGAAAGCTGATGTCCGCTGTTCAACACGTAGAGAGCAGGGAGTGTACAGAAAGAAAAACATGTGTCAGCTTTTCCACCAACCAGACGTTCATCATTCTTAGGCAGCCACCATTTTGAAGCAGGTTCAGTTTTGTAACACTGAATATTTCCACACTGAGTGAAGGTTTAGGAAAAACATTTAGAAAAACCATTTACCATAAATTCATCAGCTTACAATATCTTATTAAGCATTTAATGCACTGAAGGAACTTGTAGGAGCACCAGAAGAAGAATTTGCAGAGACTGAGAGTTGCGTAAGTATCACATATCTGGAGTGACGTTTGCATTAGTACTGCTAGCTTTATGGAAGAAAATGTTTGAGGAATAAGTTCTTATGTACTCTGTTGTCTTTGAGGAATTCAGGATAGTAATTCAGTTCAACTTTGAAAAGCACAAGCCATACCACCACCCATGTAATACTGAACACCATGTACCCTACAGGCTTGTTATCAGCCTATATTTGAAACCACAGGACGACTGTAATACTTTCTCTCTATCCTCTGTAATTACTGCTAAGGATACAAGTTGTCCGTCAGACACCTGACTGTATCAGTGTACCTGACTTCCTCGAGGCCCAAATCAGCTCTGTGTCTGTGTGTTTGTGCGTGTGTCCGTCCCTGTCTCCGGGTGCTGAAAGCTGTGTGTCATGTTACCGTGGAGATGAGAGGTGTAAATGGAGTCAGTTGTCGACATGACACCCCGGCTCTGAATTCCCTCCTCCTCCAGGAAGGAACAGAGGAGTCTTTCTCCCTCTCTTCCTCTCTGCTTTTTCTCTTTCCCCCTTGAAATGTGTCACTCTCTTCTTCTATCTTCCCGCTCTCTCTTTAACTGCCGCTGCTGCCTTTACTTCCTTTCTCTTTCATCCATTCGTCCAACCTCCGTCACACACACAGAAGCACACACACTACAAATGACCTTTGACATCTCGAGAAATCAGCAGTCTCCCTACATGTTCCTTAAAACAATGAGGGCAAATACCTCTATTCTATGCTTTTCTTACCCCACTGTGCCTCCATAGAGCCATCCACGGGTGCATGAGGAGAAGAAGCACTCCACCACAGCATGACGGAGCTCCTCCGCTGATGCCAAGCGGGCATGTTGTGAGGCACAAGCGCGCTCAGCGTCTCTGAAGCCCTGCAGGTCGGAGGAGTTCCTCCGGTCCAACACAAACACTCGACCTGAGAAGAGAAAGAACAGGGAGTAAAACATCCTTCATATTACCTGTTATTAACCTCTTGTATATCACAGTGACAAGTGTAGGTGGAGGAAAAACGACCCGTGAGCTTCTAGATAATGGATGGCTGTATAAAACTATTAAAATGTTTTGTGGCTTATAATAAAATCCAAACAATATCCTCTTGTCTTTTTTGTCTTCCTACATGAAGAAAAAGAATAAATACATCACAAATGACCAGGGAAGGCTAAAAAGCCTGTTAGTGATATTAGAGTGACTATATTCTGACAGTATATTATATTTGTGCTTTAATGTATACAGCCCATATGCCATTAGTTTTTGAGCACCACTGACATTTTAAATATTTTGGCCATTAATTGGAATGGCTTCTGAAAAACCACATAGCTAGCACTGACTCCATGTTAAAGAAGGCAATCAGTTTTACTTGGAGGATATACTTTGGAGTAGCAATTTGCAAATATACCTATCATAGTATCTGCCACAATACATTATTTCTAATATTTCTTTTCATTAGAGTACAAAGGCAGGTGTAAATCATTAATTAATAAAGACATGTTTGTCCTAACAGCTTATTATCACATAAATTGCCAGTTTCCATCAAATTTCAAAACAGAAAATCGTACTTGACGCCAGCTGCTAAAGGGCAGATTAAATAACACGTTTTGTATCAATGATCACTCTAAACAACAACATTACACTTGCATGCCAGTGTCTGGAGAAAAGTATTTGCCTTGTCCTCCTCCTGTGATGGTTAATTGGCAACAGGTGTCATCAATTAACACAGGAGCTTCATTATCATCCCGTTGTCACATCATTAGCCAAGGTTCAGTAACACTAAAGAAAGGGTGCTATTATGTTTAAAATAATAAGTGTTATATTTTTTACAAATGATAAAACTAGGGAAACACCGAACCAGGCTGTATAAGCTTGAATATGGCTTCGCACTCAAATAGTATTTATATCCATCACGCAGATCTTTATTAGACACATAAAGTTGTGTTTTTCAGATTAAATGTTTATTTTAGAGCAAAAAAAAAAAACCCTCATGGGGACGAGAGGGAAAATGTTCTAATGCGATGATTACCAAACGCACGAGATAACAACGCAGGTGCCTACTAGTTAGCGCGCGCTTTCATTAGTGCGCAGCCAACACCCCTAACTTTGTCTTAATGACTTTGTGATGAAGTCTGTGGTTTTCTTGTCACATTTGTGTGTTTGGTGTTTTCCTCTGTTACAATAGCTTAAAATGTGAACTTACCGTCTGCATTTACAACAGAGGTCACCACAAGACAGGCCAGGCATCCAAAGACCAGTGATAGAGAAGTTGGGTTACCACGATCCAGCATCTTTTTTTCGCGCCCTCGGCTGTAACCTAAATCTCACTTTTTTAAGTCGGAAAACGTGTCCAAAAACTTCCAAAGGTATTCACAATCTTGGAGGGTCAAAGAAGAAAAGAGGCGGTGGAGAGCAAACTCCAGCTATTTCCCTCCCGGTGGACAGAGGTGGAGTGAGCAGTGGGAAGGTAAGCTTGTTGACAAATGCGGGTGTTAACGGAAAGAAAACGGTCAGAGCGGCTCGAGAGCGAGGCGCAGTTTATCTCCCCAAATAGTCGCCCTCGCAAGCAGATGGAGCACCGGTGAGAAAACTCGCGTGTCCCTGTTAGTAAATACGTCACGGCCTCAAAATCTTCAGGGTGGGTAAAAGGCGGTCAGATAGACTGCCGGGCTGCTCCTTTACAGAGAGGAAGAGGAGGGGGGGGGGTAAGAGCTGCTGCTGAAGTGTCCTTGAGCAAGACACAGAAGCTCTACCTGCTCATTGTGAGCTTGTCTGAATAAAAAAGTAAGAACGTATTTGTGTTGAAGAATAATAACACATTGAGACGATTGCTATTTATAGAAAATTCAACATCAGTGGCTAAAAAACACACCTCAGGTTCAGCACAGGCAAATGGAGCTGATCCTTTGAGCTTAATAATCTTAATTAAGGTGAATTGTCCCCTCTACTACTCTTTGCTCTCTCTCTCTCTCTCTCTCTCTCTCTCTCTCTGTGTGTGTGTGTGTGTGTGTGTGTGTCCCATTTGGTGAAGGAGATAAAGACGGCTGACCACAGCACATAAAGATCATTTCGGAGTGTGCAGCCATTGTTTCAGTCAGTCTGCTGGTGAAGATAACCCACATACATGCTAGAGTCACGCCAGTAAACCTAAAATAACTTTACAACCTATAAAAAATGTTACACATAGAGAATAAAAGTTATCACAGTGTGCACATAGCCTGTGCTTCTTTTTAATAAATGCACTTGTCAAACAACAGAATCTCCCTCTTTCACATTTGCACATAGATGCATGTCCGTGAGCATCACATGCATGAGGGTAGTGTTAGATTTGCAGCATTTTCTCATCTACAAGCAACAAGAATAGAATATTTATAAGCTGAGAGTTCATTCTTCACCTTGGAAACAGTAATCTCATCAACATGTCCATTTAGTAGCTGTTCTGGAGCTTTCAAACAATCTTTGTCAGCAGATGGTGTTTGCCCAATAATCACAGATATATAGATGAACACATTTCCATTTGCAGAACCCTTCTGAAGTTTTTCTCAAGTCTTAAGTCAACGTGATCAAGAAGTCCATAACGTGATGAGGAAGAAATGGAAGTTTACAATTCCATGACAACCGGGCAACTCTACTTGATGAAGAAGACCGTGTGATATGATTGAGAAGCTCCAGAACATCTATTAAATGGATCTTGACGAGATTGAGAATGAGTGGTGGAAGAAGTACTCATTTCCTTTACTTAAAAGTACTGGAAGCATTATTGCCAAAATTTATGTAAAATTACTCAATGCACTATTATATCATATAATTAGATTATTATTACTGATGCATTTTACTGTTTATATCATTTTATACAGGCCTGTAACTAATAATTATTTGTATATTAGCTTAATTGTTGTTGTTAAGTTCAGTGATAATTTGTTTGATTTGCATCAGAAAATAGAGAGAAATTTTTCCGTCCAAACTGAAAGTGTTTTCTCCAAACCGACACTGAAAACACCAAAATCATTTAGTGTAAACTAAAACAAGGAAATGCATCAAGTCCTCACATTCGAGAAGCTCGAGAGTTTGAGAATTGTTTCAGTTTTAATTTTATTTACTGTGATAATCCAGTCTCTAACAGTGCATCATATCTGATACGCTCATCATATGTTTTCTATATAAAATCCTAACTATTGTGGCGTACAAGTGTTATATTCACCCCTGAATTGTTGCATAAAAGCCCAATGTGGCATTAAAAGGAAATGTTCAAACAGGGTACAAAAACTTAAGTACAGTACTTGAGTAAATGTTGTCGTCACACTCCGCTCTTGGCCATTGCTTTTTTTCAAAAATGAGACAGGTCTTCTTCTACCCTCTTTTTCTGTTTAAAGCAAAGATGAAAAGAAGTGGAGAAGATGAAGAAACAGCAGAAAAAAGCAAGATACTTTGGGGAAAGGATTGTTTTACTGCTCCCTGCATTAGGAGAGATGATGGGTGTGATTTCTTGTGAGAGAAAACTGCAGATAGTCAGGGACAGAAGCAATGTGCGTGTGTGCAGATGATTGAATAGAGGAATCACTTTTGGAATGAGATTAAAAAAAACAATAATAAAGAAATTCCCTAAGGAGTGACACCTTCATTGAGATTTCTCACTTACTCATCTCTACCCACATCCCACCCTTTTCATTTTCATGTTTTTCCGCGTCCCCTCTCTCTCAGCAGAGTCACACAGGCTGCTACTGCATTCTGGCTTTAAAACCCTGACTGATGTTTTTCCGTTGCAGTCACTCCTCTCTGTTTCTCTGTCACATGTTTTCACCCTGTACTCATGCACCTCTCATGCTTTCGCACTATGGATGTCCTGTTCAGAGGGTTTGGATGAGGAGTTTAAAGGTGGGGTGGAATCCTGACTCATGCACGGGGGCTATTTCTGGAGAAGTGGGGGTTGTAGAGGAAAAGGGAGAGTGATGGCGAGGAGGAGAGAGACAGTGATTCACACCTGCACCATCTCAGAAAGGCTGGTGAGAATTATGTTTGCTGCAGGTGTCTGGGGGAGGGGTGGGGGCTCTGTTAGGGGACAGACACACGTCCAGACATCACACAGGTGTGCGATCTCACAGGACCTCCAGTACACACCCATAAGACAATCCGGGGAGGTAAACACACACACACGTCAACCACAAGACTACTCTGAGTATGTGCGAGACCAGTGGCTTCCCATGTGAGACATGTCCTGTCAGAATGAGGTGTAGTGCAGGTGTGTGATTGACTCAGAGGAAATCATCGGTCATACTGGTGCAGCCCAGAGACAGAGCGAGGACTGGCTTTGTCTCCATGGCAACAGCAACCTAAACCTCCATGAGGGGTGGGGTCCAAAAAAACATGAGCACCATTGAAAGCTAAGAATTAAGGCTACATGGAGAGAAAATGTGGTTTTAAGAGGGATGATTGATGTGTGTGTGTGTGTGTATGTGTGTGTGTGTGTGTGTGTGTGTGTGTGTGTGTGTGTGTGTGTTCACTGACCAGTGAAAACCATGTATATCCAAAATATCAACTTTTCATGTGCAAGGAAAACACTTTTTTTCAACCTTTAATTTGAAAATCACCAAATTTGGGGATACATATTTTTCACTGGACAGTGACATATTATGTGTGTACATGTGTTTGAGCTTCGCTACAGTGCTAAAAGCATGAAAAAAATCTTTATTTGTATTAAAACACAGTTTAAATAAGTGTTTAAGATGAGATTAAAGAGACTACTGTGGTGACAACTGAAACCTGTAATCAAACTAATAAGTAAATGAAAACATTAAAACACAAATAGACAAGAAAACAGGATGGATGCAAAATAAGAGGAGGCAAAAAATAAAGGTTTTGGCAAAAACACCAGTCTATACAAATACGTCTTTAAACACTGTGATTGAACCACAAATGTTAATTGTATTCAAACCCCTATTGACTTCTTAAACATAGTGTATCAACGGCTGAGGTAAACTTTTCATTTGAAAGACTCTGTAGAAGCGTGATGTGTTTAACAGAGATGGCCTTGCTTGACATTAATATAGTCACTGTGATAGTCAGGGCACATTCAACACCGAGCCGCCAGCCACAGCTGAATGAGGATGAGAAGGGCACAGAGCTATTCAAAGAACTGAGTTAATTAATTTGACTTTTGATGAGAGATTGTTAATTACCATGCAATGCAGTGAGATGGGGTGACAAAAAGATTGAAAACGTGCAGCACGTAGATGTTAGACCAAATTTTAGCAAAAGCATCATGAAGTGTATGTGTTCCTGTCAGCATGCACACACAGGCAATCTGAGTCCTTATCTCTTCCATCCACATGTCACACAGTAATCCAGCGTATACTCACTGTGAGAAAATAAGGAATGGTTGCATTTCATGCTTTTTTCTTGTGCACTGGGTAGTCGAAATAAATCCCAGAACGAAGTCTGACATTTCTGCTCAAATTTCTCTCTTCACTAATACCCCTCAGTTTTTAACAATAGCTTAACAAACCTTTATAAATATCCTCAAAATCCTTTTAATCAGAGGTTGCAGGGCTAAAAGAAAAGCCTCTTACAGGCCTTGAAATTTTGGGAACCCCTGACTCTTTGGTGCAAAAACTGTGGCTCCACTGACAAGCTCTACCAATCAAATAATTATGATGTAACTCATGGTTAGGTCATGGTTAGGATTAGACACAGGGCAGCAGGCACAGGTGGCTGGCTCTCCGTCATGTTAAGTGTACCGCGAGTGAGCAAGCATACACAACATCAGGGAGCCTCAACACACCTGAATATAATTCAGCCAATAATGTTATTAGATACACCTGTGTTACACAATCAAAATGTCAGCCGTGAGAAAGGTTTTAAGGGCAAAGACATTCACTGAGAGGCACGTTATTATTATTCTGTATATAATATGCACCACACACCTGTAGTTCACCCTCACAGGTGTTTTCATTTAGTTCCCTGATTAGGCCTCTTCTCAGCAAAGTGTGGGCATGTACAGCCTGTCCTTAAATGACATCCGTCTCACTCTCCTGTTAGTGTGATTAAACTTGTTAGAGTGGGACAATTATACTTTTTTTCTGATAGGCCTTTTTCACAGCAGACATTTTGAAAAGCACAGGTGTTACTGATCACATTGATGATGATTCTGTTCTATAACCGCCCAGTAAGTCACGACAGTGTGACGGTGATCCAGCATGAACAATACCAGGCTCCTTAAAGTGAAGCGGCTAAACTGAATTCAGCATCGTTAAGTTTATTGTTTACAATCATCGTGCTTTCCCCACTGTCAAAAGGCTATTGTCACACATTGTGACACATGGCAGGTGCCAGCTTTGCCTGGTTGATAATCCAGCCATTGTTGTAGCCTTGGGAAGACCTGAGAGAACATGAGTCTGTAGCTAATGGATATCTATTCTACTGCCCCCAGTGGAAGAACTATTGTAAAAGTACTCCAGTGTAAGTCACAGTGCTGCATTGAAAATCTTCCTTCAGTAAAAGTACAAACGTATCATCAACAGTGTATGTTTTCCTATATCCATTATGTCTTTTGTACATAAGATGACTATACTATAATACTACTGTATATACATTATGAACATCTGCTATATACAAATGAGGTGTAAAAAAACGAATCACAAGGTACTAAATACAACAACAAATAATAACTATATAGGATATTGAGACAAAAATAGTGTCAAATAGCGGAGGAAATAAGGAAGTTACATTAAAACATGAAATGCAAAAATG
>NW_019525029.1:1156581-1211284 GCF_002814215.2 Seriola lalandi dorsalis | reverse complement strand
ATGGCAGGTGCCAGCTTTGCCTGGTTGATAATCCAGCCATTGTTGTAGCCTTGGGAAGACCTGAGAGAACATGCGTCTGTAGCTAATGGATATCTATTCTACTGCCCCCAGTGGAAGAACTATTGTAAAAGTACTCCAGTGTAAGTCACAGTGCTGCATTGAAAATCTTCCTTCAGTAAAAGTACAAACGTATCATCAACAAAATTTAGTAAAAGTATTTGTTAAAAGTAAAAGTCATTATAGAGAGTGGCTCCATGTCATATATATATTACATAACTGCATTGTTATTGCTGATACATTTATGTGGAAGCAGAAATTTAATGTCGTAGCTGGTGGTAAAACTCATTTTATATACTGTTGGACAGTTTAATCTATAACAGTGTATGTTTTCCTATATCCATTATGTCTTTTGTACATAAGATGACTATACTATAATACTACTGTATATACATTATGAACATCTGCTATATACAAATGAGGTGTAAAAAAACGAATCACAAGGTACTAAATACAACAACAAATAATAACTATATAGGATATTGAGACAAAAATAGTGTCAAATAGCGGAGGAAATAAGGAAGTTACATTAAAACATGAAATGCAAAAATGTCACTTCAAACAGATATTGGAACTGAGGGAATGAAAAGTAAAACCCATATTTACAAAAGAACTCATAAGATAAATGTAGTAAAATAGGGCCTAGAACATTTCTCTCAGAGTTGTAGTGGAAAATAACAGATAATGGAAATATTCAACTAAAATACAAGCATATTCAAAATTGTATTTAAGTGCAGTACGTGTTGACTCTGAAAGTCCTGTCCTATTTCCACATAGTTACACCATAGTAACCAAAGTAACGTGTGTACTGAAGTGATTTTGTCCTTGTCAGAGTACAGGATGAACTGAGATTAGTGTTGTAGCATACAGTGCCCTCTAGCTGTGGATTGTGAGAACACGCGTGAAGATATTTCACTATGGATCTATAACTCACACTCTAGTCTGTCTGCAGCCCTGACTACAAACCTGCAATAATAATGGTAAACGTATTTGATTCCTTTACTTAAGTAAAAGTGTCAGTCAACAATTTAAAAATAATCCATTACAAGGGAAAGTCTTGCAGTATCACAGTATCACCGAAAGTATCTAAAGTAAAATTTTGTGATAATTGCCAGAGAGGAGCAAAACTTTTAGTAAGTAATTTCCACTTATGATGTTCTGAACAACTTGTGAAACAAATCTATTGCACAGTAAAAATCAACCTGTTTTCTAACTTAAATCAACTTGTTTCAAATATGTTCAAGAAATTAGGGTCTGTATCTTGAAATAAGAAAAAAAAATCTGTCTTATTCATATTTCCTTATGGAAAATTAAATATGATGCATTGCATATATATAATATATGCAATGCATCATGTCTAGAAACTAATCATATCTGTTAAATGAAAATTAACCTGAAAAGTAACTAGGCCTATAGCCAAAAGACAGAAGTAGTTAAACAAAAAGTAAAATATTGCACTCTGATATGCAGTCACATGGAAGTATCACATAATGGAAGTACTCATACCTCACAAATACCTCAGAACTGTTAACACTTAAGTAAATGTACTTAGTTAAAGTCCCCCACAGAATGATAATAATATTGCCTACAGACTGTATTTTCTGTGATATCAAGTATCAGCCTTATTTGAACTTTGCAGTTTGATAGCCAGAGGCAGAATGAAAACTAAGTAGAGTTACACAAATACTATACTTAAGTACAGTTTTGAGGTACTTATGGCTCATGAGCATTTCGATTTTTCCATTCCATTTTATTTAACTCCACTACATTTATTTTACAACTATAGTTACACATTTTGCAGACTATTTTTTATATAAAACATAGGATCAGCTTCTGCCCTTGTTTGGTGAAAACATCTTCATCTTATCAAGTAATTTTATTATGGAAATGAATCCTTAAAGATGTTACTATTTTTATTATAAAAAGTGAAAACAAATGTGCCAATGTAGTAGGAATACTTCAACCTGTTATACATGCAAGTCATCCAGCCAACTTTTTCCCCCAAACTTTTTAAAAAGTAATTCTACTGCTGCTTTTTTTTTTCCAAGATGCAAACCGTCATGTAGCCTATAATTTTTTCATAGATAAGATCAAAAACAGGCTGACATAAATGTCTTTATAAGACTTAGGTTTTGTAGATCAAACTGCCCAATACTTTATAATAAAGTGTAAAATATTTGCCATACCGGTGAAAATCCTATAATAGGCTACAGGTCATGAAAGGGGTCATGTAACACTATGAAAGGGGCCATTTGGCATTAGAGTAGTACTGTTACTTTTGTGACTATAAATGCAAGTTGCTGATACTTCTGTGCTTTTACTGCAGTAAGATGCGGGACTTGTAGTGGAGCATTTTTACAGTGTGACCTCCACCGCCGTATATATGTAAGCAGTTTATATAATGCAGGGATGACTCGTGCAAGTTGTTCAGGGTGTGTGTGTGTCTGCAGGTTGAAGGCTGAATGTGACAGTGATGGAGATCTCTATTGGAGAGAAAATCTTGGCTCCTTGAGCTGGCGTTCTCAGATGTGTGTGTTTCCTTCCCTTAATCAGACCCAGCGGGCTCGTGTCGGGTCACGTCTCGGTGCTGTTGTTCCCGTGACTGTCTCGGTGATTGCGGTCAAAAAAAAGAACGTCCTTTGTCGTAATTCGCCAAAATCTCTGCAAGCCCCCCACAATCAAAACAAATCGACCACGCGTGCTTTTCCCGCAGCAATGACGTCACGTAGGCCCTCCCCCTTCCCCGCAAGTAAACAGAAAACATTGAAGAAAACGGTCGTGCCAGTCGCCGTACATGTGTTTGATGCGAGAAAATATGGTGCGGAAGATGAAAGCGGACGTTGATTTCGCGTTTCCCGTGTGTTTTTAGCAAACTTGTGAATCCTGGGGCCAGCTGACCTGCGCTGGAGCGATGAAGGGAGAGGCGGAAGTGAAGTCACTTGACAGACCGTCCATGTTATTATTGTTATTTTGGTAGCCTTGCGATGAGACGGGCTGGGGAGCCGTTGGTCTCCGAGACAACGACCGTTAACGTTACCGCAGGCCGCTCCGGAACCGACACCACCACCCTCACCACCGCCTCGCTGACCCGGAGACAGGAGCCTCGCTGACGGCTGGGGGGGAGGAGGAGGGGAGGGAGGGTGTGAGGACCCAGCTCCAGCTCGGCTCCTACACTCCGACCGACCAAAAATAAAACGGCGACAAAAACAATAACGGCAGTCGTCAAACGGCTCGGCTGGTATCTGTGCGGTTTGTAGCAGGGACGTGCCGCCGCAGACATGAACGGTATCACCAAGGGCCGGTTCGAGGTATGACAGAGGGAGTGGACCACCAGCGGTTAAACTGTTTGTTTCTAGTAGACGTGGGAGTCGTGGGTTTGTATAAGCAATGTGTGTGTGTGTGTGTGTGTGTGTGTGTGTGTGTCTGTGTGCTGTGTGTGAGAAAGAGAGAGACAGTGTGTGTGTGTGTGTGTGTGTGTGTGTGAGTGCGTGTGTGTGTGTGTGTGTGGTCCACCGTGCTTTGCTCCTAATTTTACATTCAGTCAGGAGCCGAGGCGTTTTGTTGGTCAAGGGTAATCCGAAATCCTGTTATTGTCCTGCCGCACCAGTAGACAGCGACAACATGGAGCTCAGGACTGCGGGACAGGAGGGCTGTGGCTGAGGATTGTCAATATATCAGGGCCGAGGCTGGCTGGCACTGTCGCCTGAGGTTACAGGCTTTCAGGAGAGGGGGCTGCAGATGGAGAGTAATGTTGTTAATACAAGCAGTGTAGCAGCATTCAATTAGTCATCACTTGGGTTTGGCAGGTGACACCTCCTCTAATACCTGTGAATGACAGGTGCCACAGGAGGTTTGGGTGGCTCTCTGAGAATCCCTGGCACACTACAGACAGTTTTGTGTTTAAGAATCAGTAATAAGATAGTATGTTACACAGGTGCTATGAATGATCTTATATCCTCCCACAACCTTTCCACATTTCCATGATGATTTTGCAGGAAAGTGGTAAACACACACCCTTTCATGAATATTAGAGCTCAGTGCTCAACTGCAGTAATGAAAGAAGTATTTTCATCTAAAGTAAAAGTGGCAATATCTCAAGGTTAAAAAAAATACTTAATGTCAAGCAACTCCATTCAAAATATTACTTGTATTTATATGTACAAGTACAGAATTATTAGCAGCTAGGTATCAACAGTAAACTCATAAAGCAGACAGGATGATCCCTGTCAGTGTTACATTACATTACTTATTACTGATCACTGAGTATGCAGCATTTTATGTTGTAGCTGGTCGAACTAAAACTAAATTTTTCTACTTGATATAATGTTGCATTGTTAAATCTATGACAGTAAGTAATATTTTACACAGAATCATGTTTTTATATAATAACCAAATCTTCAAAGTAACCATCAACCACTGCTGTCAAGTACAGTAAATGCAGTGGAGTAAAAAGTGCAATATTTGCTTCTGAAATGTAGTAGAAGTAGTTAAAGTATAAAAGAGCATAGTACAAAGCAAATACCTCAAAACTGTATGCCTACTTATGTGTAGTATTTGAGTGAAGTCACTTTCCAGCCCTACTCGTCTGCACACAGTTTTACAGATTGTTTTGAAGATCAATTTAGTTCGATTGATCTGTAATACCTGTTGCATAATAATTACCATGTTTTGCTGTGTCAACGTTTTCCTTGTAATTGTGCACAAGCCTTAAATCAGCTCCCACCCAACTGGTTGTGACTCCAGTAAGCTGTTAGCATTGTTTATCTCTGACATTATTCATGCATTGTTGAGATTCTTTTTGACTTGATGGTACTTGACTTTGTCCGTCAGGTGTTTCGGCTGCTTATGTACCAACATGTGTGTCTACATGTGAGTGAGTGAGAACAGAAGGCGGTTGTGGTGCTGATGTGTGTTGCCGTATCAGTGGATTTCTCAACAGGGCTATAAGCTTCTTAGATGAAAACCAGCATACAGTGGGAAACAAGCTGGTGTGTAAGAGAGAGAGGGACTGAAGAGTAGGGGGTTATAGAGTAGGACATGGGAGGGTTGTCTAATAGCCTAACACCTGAGATGATGCTTTATAATGAACACCTGGTGCAAAGCCCTTGTAGTTGCAGGCCTGAAAGTGAACACAGCAGATGACACAGATCTAATTTCCTCATAGCTGCTTTATTGTAGCAAAGAAACTCTAGACTTGAGCCACACAAGTTCAAAACCCAGATTTGCATATTCACCCTGTTGTACACTGTCTAGGAATAGGAGTATGACTGCAGAGAGGAACTCCCTGCTTGGGAATGCTGCTCTGCTGGCACAGGGAACGAGGGCACCAGAATGCTGAGGTGATAATTTTAATGGAGCACGCGTACCAGAGATGGCTTTGACCCTTGCTGTCATGATGCCATATCTACGGCTGAGATTACACACCAAATACTGTGTTCATGCCACTGCATCTGGCAACGTCTTTCGTGGGGCTTGGGTTACACAACACGGAGAGAGAAAGAGAGAGAGAGAGGCTGTATGCTAACTTTTTTGTGTTGATCAACTTTTTGACTTTCTTTCCACTGACGCACAAATGAAATTTATAGGATATGGGTCTTAATCATTATTGATTAATCTGTAGGTAATTTTCTTAGATTAGTTGATTAATTGTTTTGTTCATAAATAATACAGAAAGACGTCCATCATAAGTTCTGATAGCTCAAGGTTACTTCGTTAAAGTTTCTTGTTTTGTCTGACTAGCAGTGCAACACCCCAAAATATTCAATTTACAATGATATTAGAGCTGCAATGATTAGTTAATTAGTTGCTTGGCAACAGAAATTTAATGAGCAACTTATGAAATAGTTTTTGGTTCCAGCCTCACAAATCTGAGAGTTTGGTGCTTTCTGTTTCCTGTTCTGTAGTAAACTGAATATCTTAGTTTTTTGGACAGTTGGTTGATCAAAACAAACATCTGAGGACATCACTTTGGGCTCAAGAAACTGTGTTGAACATTTCTCGCAGTTTTATTATCTTTTATGTAGCAGATTAGTTGATTTATCAAGAAGATAATCAACAGGTTAATCGATAATGAAAATAATCCTAGATCCTATAAAGAATAGGGGCAAATGTTTATTGTTTTTCCCTGATAAATGACTTAAATGATTACTCAAACATCAAAATTGTTGATTCATTTTCTTAGTCTGGACAGTACCAGAGTAGATACTATTATGCAATAAATGTTTCAGTTTGTTGCTTTAAACCACATCATGTAAAGACTGTGGTCTATATTCAGTGCTATCTTATATAAAACCCATAAGGTTATAGACCAGCCTGTCTAGATTGTTTGTAACCATGTGTCTGTTGAAGGAGAGGTCAAAGGTGAGTGATGTGTTACAGAGGTGGTTTGGAATTAAGTCTAAATTTAGTCCTAAATCCTAAGCCACCTCTGTCTTTAGAGAGACACTGAGTTAATATACTGTAGGCCTTGTGTGTTGACAGTTCTCTTCCTAACATTCAGTACATACAGTAATGTACAGTTAAGGTCAATTTACCTTCCGTTTCCTCAGTTGACACTGTTCTGAATATCACTGATAGTGAGTCACGTGGTGATGATTAAGGCTTTATTCCAAAGCATTTGTATCAACCTTTATTAAGCCTCCCATAGAGGTAGTTGCCCCCAACACTAATGGGTAGATTGTGATATTGTGTGATTCAAAACAGGGGCATATGGGGACCAGTGATCGACAAGGTTTTAACTATAACCTGGAGCTATTATTGGATATAGTTAATCAATAGGTTCAGAACTGCGTTTCAGACCACTTTGTCTGCTGTGTTGTTACCTAAATATAGATGTTAAAATTCTAACCAGTGGAGTTAATCTTTTGCTGGACCTTGACTGGACCAACTGTCCTTTTTTGACCTCACTTCCTTTTAAATGGCCTTCATTCCTTCCTCCCTCCTTCTCCCCTCTCATCCACCTCCTTTCTCTCTCTGATTTTAACAATGACTTTTGCACATATTTTTTCCAGTAGTCCCCGACTGTAGCACCATTTCTTTGTCTCTTACTTCCCTCTGCTTCCCCACTTCCTCTCTGTTTCTCCCATCTTCTTTTATTGCTTTCTCTTTCAAGGAGCTTGCGACTGTCATGGAGGTATCTGGAGCCAAGACGTTCACAGAATCAACCTTTGCTCCTCCTGAGCCTTTTCTCGCTCCCCTTTGTGTTTTCCACATTTCGCTGTTTGTGTTTGCGCGTGAAACAGCAGGGAGTCCCCTTCATTAGATACAGTTTCTGAGTCTTTGAGGATACAAGTATATCACCGGGAGGATGTGTGTCTGCAGAGGCACAGCGAATGTGGGTGTTTGCTGTAATTTAAATTCATGACTGAATACAGCCCACCTGATCTAGAATGTTCTGCTTCTGTTCTTCACATAGAGAGGTCTGACTTGAATCACCTGCGAGTGTGTGTGTGTGTGTGTGTGTGTGTGTGTGTGTGTGTGTGTGTGTGTGTGTGTGTGTCCCATTCAGCAGATGGCCAGACATCCAGCGAGTAGACTAATTGAGATAAGCATGCCAACAGGCTGACCAGGCTAACAGAATTATAAGCTTGTAAGGAGGGGATGTGAAAAGCCAAATGTAGCTCCTGCTTGTATATTAGTAAAGCTTAAGGAAATAATAGCTTATTTATCATTAATACCAATATAGTGCAAGGGTCTATTTGTATTAAACACATTTGATTTGGTGAAATAAGATAAGACTGGTTTAGATCTACTTGCTGTAGTCTTCTTGTGGTGGATTTGCTGAAGATGATAATGATGCTGTCCAGTTTCTGTTTTGATCTGTGTCGCGATTGTAACAGCTTGTGTCTTGTTTCTGTCACATTGCTCTTGACCACCTCAAACGCACACATATTGACACACACACATGCACACACACTGACTCAATGTTGTTGTTTATCTTGTGTCTCGGCAGGTGTTCTCAAACAGCGATGAAGCCCCCATTAACAAGAAGCTCCCCAAAGAGCTTCTTCTTAGGTAAGATTAATAATACGCACACACACACACACACACACACACACACACACACACACACACACACAATTGTAGGAGTGTGTGTATGTATGTTTTTTATGTCACTTGTTTTGTGTGTGTGTATGTATGTGTGTGAGTGTGTTGTGTACTGTAGTTGTCTGTGTGTGTGTGTGTGTGTGTGTGTGTGTGTGTGTGTTGTATGATGTATGTTGGTCACTAGTCTGAAATGAGGCTCTGTTAACAGTGTGACCTACAGACCAATATTTTGTCTCACAGCAGCAGCTGAGCATGACCCATAAATCTGACATCACACGTGCACTCACTCGTGTTTGTCCTCCACATTGATTTATATATGGATTTGTGTGTGTGTGTGTGCATGTGTGTTAAAAAGGGATGCACCTGCATGTTTCTCTGCAGACACATGATGTGGCCTGTTTATTTTCTGCACTTGGGTATTGCGTTTATGTGTGTGTGTGTGTGTGTGTGTGTGTGAGTGTGTGTGTGTGTGTGTGTGTGTGTGTGTGTGTGTGTGTGTGTGTGTGTGTGTGTGTGTGTGTGCGTGCGTGAAACACCTCTGGGTCTATGCAAACTGTATGTCTGTGTATGTATGCTATAAATAGCTTGTCTTAGCTGGTGGGGAATTCCGCAGTGCTGTGCTCTTCTGCTGCTCCAGCTGTGTCTCCACGGAGACTACCAGTACACCCATTACCACCAGCACACTCTCACTGGTGGACAGAAAAAACATGCACTCACATGCACTTCCTGGCTACAACACATGACCTACTGTCACATGTGTCATGTTGAGACACTTACACAACATCAGCTGTGAGGAAGCCTCATTGTGATGGCAGTAAATCTTGTTTATAAACCATGGAAAGTGGGTTGACTCGAGCCTTTTTTATATTTATAATTTGGTTATGCCCTGTCACCATGATACACAGTGAGGGACATTGTTTTGTCCCAGTAGTATTAATAAGATCTGTATGTAGACCTCAAGAATCACAAATGTTGTGCCCTCAATTTACAACACTTTTAGAGTAATATGTTAAATAGAAAATTTCCATTGCCAAGATAAAATATTAATATTGCTTGTTTGATTTTTACCAACAATCCAACACCCAAAGACACTGAAGAAAAGACAAACCATCCTGTTAGAGTTTGGTACTTTTGCTTGGAACATGACTTAAATTGATGATTATTTGATCATCAAAATATTTCCTAATCAGTTTTTCTGTTGAACTTCTAATTGATTAATTGACTGATTGCTGCAGCTTTAAGATAAAACAATGAAAGAAGCTTCGAGGAGAAACCCACCCTTTGGGGGGACATATAGTGGCCTGTGTCGAGGAGCTGCAAGCAGCAATAAGTTTATGGAGTAGATCACCCATGTGGTATGTGTTGGCAGGTATGTTGCCATAGGAATAGTAGCTAATGAATCTGTTAATCTGACTAATTAGTGTTCTCATTAGCATTAGTGTTTATGTTTAATGTATCACTGTGAGCGAGCCTGAGTACCTGACTTGTTTTTGCGCTCGTCTGCCTTTCAGCCGGTGCATTGTAAACAGCTGCTATCTAGGACAGTGCAGCATACATATTAACTGTGAAAACTGTGCCGTGATATAGAAGAACCTTGTCTGACAGACGAGCCTTGGAGAGAGTTCAGAGTGGTTCAGGGTCCTCTTACCCAGAAGCACTGACTCAGCACCCTCCCCGCCATCACCCAAATTCATGTCTGACTGGAGTTACTATGGCAACCAGTCCCAGACTCATGGTGAAGGCTCCACTCTCTCTTATCTAGCCATGCTTGAAGGGCCAGGTGTACATTTTGTCAACAAATGGGACTATGCTCCATTAAAATCCTATTATGTGCCATGTCAGAATAAAAGGGCATACCCAGGTAGGATCTGACAGAGCAATCAAAGGCTATTAACTTATTTTCTGTTCTGCCTGTGTTCAAAAGGCAGCATTAGGGCTTCCTTGTGTTTAGTAAAGTGAAAAACATACAGTCCTCGTGATGTTGTACCTCTGATTTTAGCTCTGTTATGTCACTGACTCCCCTTTCTGTTGTCTCTCCTTCTCATTCTTATGAAAAACTCTATAGTCTGTCTGTATTCAGCAACCTCTCTTCATCTAAAAAGTCAGAGCTGATCTGATCAAATCAGATTGATTGATTGCTTCCCTGTAAGTATGATTAGCAGAATTCTTCTCTGGTTGGTAAAAGGCCTCCCTCTCACATAATGGAAAGTCAGAGTGTTTGATTAAAACAGACAGTCAATCAATGATCAGCGTCACAGCCATTAACCAGTTATTAGAATGGAGATCGATGAGCACCCACTTGATTGGTCAGCTTTGCTGGTGGCCTGCAATCATTTCAAGGACTGTGTGTTGTGTGTGTGTGTGTGTGTGTGTGTGTGTGTGTGTGTGTGTGTGTGTGTGTGTGTGTGTGTGTGTGTCCACATGTTGGATGTGTGAGCGTGCATGTGTGTCACGTGTGTGCATGTGTGTGGGTGTCTTTGCGTTGCTTTGTCGATTGTATCCATGTACTCCCTGACACAAGACTCGGGTATAGATTATACAGACATGTACCAACATGCCCCGGCCTAACACACATCAAAACACACGGCTTTTGTCTGCGTCTATATGAAGGAAACAATGGCCAGCTCCTGTTTCCTAGGGTTAAAAGGACATTCAGACCCCAGCTGCACTCAAAGCTTTGGCACCATGACAATTCTCTGAATACCTCAAATTTTGTATAGATTGCCCCCTTAAGGCACTTCTCTGAGCAGTAACAGACCATTTAACCACTGGGAACTCAGAGGATATTGGGGGTCATATATGTGTGATTGCTTCTGTATATGTATATATGTTTATCTATCTATCCCAGGCTGTCTGTGGCCTTGCCTGTCTGAGTTCCAGAGATTACTCATTGGCAGATTAATGGATTGAGCTGACCCAGTAGCCTGCTGCATGCAGCCCTTTGTGGATGACCGGCCCACAGCTCAAACACTGCCTGTCTGTGGGGCTCTCCTGCTACCAACCAAACACAGGGGATTGTTCTGTTTTCTACAGACTTAAAAACATATATTCACTTACACAAAAGGGAAAGATATCCACATTAAAAGTTTAACTGGAAACTGAACTCTTTATCTGATGGCCTTCATTCATCTGAGACAAACTCATCCTGTTTTATTGTCTCTCTACCTAGAATATTCTCCTATCTAGATGTGGTAACACTCTGTAGGTGTGCCCAAGTATCCAAGGTAAGCACTTCCCTCTCTGCACCTCCATGCCACCCAATATAGACTAACACACTCATGATTTTAAAAGAATGCATTGATGTATTTTTATAAACTATTGTATAAATGGTGGTGGTGGTTAAATTAAAACCCATTTACCATTGTTGAATTCTCTGGAAATGTCTATGATATAGTGCCATCTGCTGGTTATGTGGAAGTGGACTGCTGCTTTGCCATAGTGCACGGCAGCTGAAAGCCATTTATGAATGAGCTATCTGTGAATAATAACAAGAGCTTGGCACGTGGACTGTGAATGCAGAGCTGTGGTGGCTGCTTCTCTTACAAAAGCTCCAATGTATAATATTATGTCGCAGTGACAAAGCACAAAGTGCAGTTTTGATTTTTTTTTTTTTTTTTTTTTCTATCATTACTTGTTTTGGAGTACTGTACTTCCAGTCTGCCTAGTTTCATGCAGGCAAACTCTATACCTACATTTACAGCCATTGCTATGATTGGTCTTCTGATTATTTTCTAATCAGTTGCTCTGACTATAAAGTATCAGGCAACAGTGAAAAATCCCCATATTATCTCAGAGAGCCCAAAGTGATGTAATCAAGTGTCTTGTTTCGTCCAATCAAAATGGCGAAATAAAGAAAAGCTGCAAAATCCTCACATTTGAGAGGCTCTAGAAGGAAGCAGTGTAATAAGTGGAAACACCAGCTACTGCGCTTGCTCCATGAAGAAAGAAACAAAAAGTATTTGCTGTGTACATAAACTTACAGATATGCTATAGAGGTTCTCCCACATATTATGATAACAGCTTCACCTTCCTCCACCTCTGTCTGACCCACTTGTCTATCTCTGTCCACAACCTGTCCGCCACCTTCCAGGCGTGGAATGTCCTGGCCCTAGATGGCAGCAACTGGCAGAAGATCGACTTGTTCAACTTCCAGACAGACATAGAGGTGAGGGGTGAAGAGTGAGGGGGTTGAATGGACTGTGTGTGTGTGTGTGTGTGTGTGCACGTGTGTGCGCGTGTGTGGGTGTGTGAACGTGTGTGCTTGTTGAGTAGCATTATCCAGCCCAAGGCTTAGTGCTGGGTCAGTAGGCTTTGGTGGTGACTGTGACGTCACAGCTGATCCTCTGTCCTGTGGTCCAAGTCATATCACTCTCTCTCTCTCTCTCTCTCTTTCTGTGTGTCCCTCTGTCTCTCAGGGGCGGGTGGTGGAGAACATTTCGAAGCGTTGTGGAGGCTTCCTGAGGCAGCTGAGCCTCAGGGGCTGCTTGAGCGTGGGAGATGCCTCCATGAAGTGAGATTATATTGTCTCTCTGACATACACTGACCACTAATTACAGTGTGGTTTTGATTTGGCTTTTTCTTAAAGCCATTCTCTTGTTGCTTTGATTACTTTTGCTTTTTTGTCCCTGTGTGATAACGTTTAAAGTTAAAGCCGCTTGTGCCCGTTCAGTCCCATGGGACTCTGTGCTAGAAACTCTTTTGTTGATTCCATCTCACTTTACTATGCACACACACACACACACACACACACACACACACACACACACACACACGCACACACACACACACGCACACACACACACAGTAAAACAAAAACAAAGAAAGACCACTGGTGATGTAATTTTGTTTTTACATGGAACCTCTTGATCTGTAGATTTACATGGCTTCACTTGAAGATTTCTAACACCTCTATAAACAACTGATTTAAAGAAATACAAGCTGTTCTTTGGAGGCTTTCATATAACAGTGACATGAAAAAAACAGAAACATGCAGTAGATATTACAACAACCTCCCTTGGGCCTGCTGATGACTCTGTTAATTGGCTCCCGAGCAACTCCCAGCTTATTTATTCAATGAAGTTACTCTTGAGTAATTTCTCTTCTCCCTCATCACTGTTCGACTGTTTCCCAGGACATTTGCTCAGAACTGCAGAAACATCGAGGTGTTGAATCTGAACGGCTGCACCAAGATCACAGACAGCACCTGCCTCAGCCTCAGCAAGTTTTGCTCCAAACTCAAACACCTAGATCTCACTTCCTGTGTGTCCATCAGCAACCACTCCCTCAAGGCTCTCAGGTAGTACCCAACTAAACCCTAACCTGACTAATTAAACCCTAACATAACAAATCCCCTGTCAGTACTAAAGTGGAAACAGTTGTCAGTACAAAGCCCTCACCTGTTACATCCTGAGAACATACTGTACGGTCACACATAACACTCTCTGTATCTAACTCTGTATCTAACTGTGTGTGTATTGTGAATTGTTTGGCTGTCTGTTCAGTGATGGCTGCAGAATGCTGGAGATGTTGAACCTGTCATGGTGTGACCAGATCACACGTGACGGTATTGAGGCTCTGGCTAGAGGCTGCACTGGTTTACGAGCACTGTTCCTCAGAGGCTGCACACAGGTACAGTGTTTCATACACATACGGACACTCAGGGCAGGAAATGTTATGCCTTCTTCAGAAACTTTACTAGGCATTTAGATTCTTTCCATTGTTGTTTTAAATTCTATTTTAAAATACATTTTTACCTCATATTGGTGATTAAACATTTGATTCGTGGCAATTGTTAAAACCAACCTTTTGTGCTTGATACAAAGTTTCACTGTAAAATGCCTGAATTGTTTAAAAGGAGCAGACTGGTTAAAACACATCTGTTTTTTATCTTCAAGATGTTGTTGGTGTTACCTTCTGCTGAGGACACTGTTGACTACAATTTACTGTAAAAAGAATGTTTTAAAGAAATGGTAAAAACACAGAAAACTCAAAACAAATACCTGTAAATTCTCAGATTTCTTAACATAGAAACCAAAATCATAAGATATAGTACACTTCTTTACCTCTACTGAAAATTCAATTCCATGGTATCTGTGCTTTTTACTTAATTACTATACTAAATTTTTTTATTTTTTTATTTTTTATGCTGTAACAGCTTTTTCTTCAGGTTTTGTGCTCAGTTGTTTTCCTACCAAAGTCTAGTCTATTTTTCTTGCCTGGAGAAAAAGCATGAAACCTCCATGAGTGGGTGCTCACATTGGTCAGTAGTCACATGTGAATATCACTATTGATTCAACTAATGGAAAAACAGGGAACAGGGTGAAATTGTTCAAAAGTAATTCATCACAAGTCACTGATTTCTGGTTTTTAGCCATAGCGTATACATCAACACAGTCACATATGTCTTGACAGTATTCTGCTTTCTTTTTTTTTATTTATTTATTTATTTTATTTCAACCCAGCTGGACGATGGAGCATTGAAACACCTTCAGAAACACTGCCCAGAACTCACCACCATCAATATGCAGTCTTGCACAGTAAGACAAACATTTTGTTGTGGGATTGGAGGAGGGAGAGACTGATTCTTTTCTTAAAAAAGCATGAGGGTTGTGTCTTTATGCCTCAGTGTTTTCTTAATTTGTTTTGTGTTGTCTTCTGTTGCCTCCAGCAAATAACAGATGAAGGCCTGGTCAGTCTGTGCCGAGGATGCCACAAGCTACAGATCCTCTGTGTGTCTGGCTGCAGTAACATCACGGATGCCTCTCTCACTGCACTGGGACTCAACTGTCCCCGACTCAAGTGAGAAAAACACACATACACACACACACACACACACACATATATACACAACGATACACAAAGACACCTGTCCCACCATCCTTCTCGAGGAGACCAACAGCTTGCTTCGGTATCTACAAAATATCCTTCTTAGGCTGTGTGGCTGCTACCATTTCCAAAAAATGGACTAGATCCACTTTATGCATTTGTGGTTCTGCAGGTGCATTTAGCTTCTGAAAATGAACGGGATCGATGTAAATTATGACTAAAAGGTCCTACATTTTTGGCTTTTCATCAGGATCACTTCTTAGACCTGAAGAAGAATCTGTGACCGCCCAATGCAGCCCACTGTGTCCTACAGTGATCTTCAGTATCCACCTCAGACTGACAGGCTGATGATTTGTTGTTGTTGTAAACATTATTAAACACACAATGAGTCACAATAATCCTACAGTGTTTCCAGTTGCACACCACTCCGAGCGGTTTTCACAAGTCTTGCATGTGTCTGTGTGATTTCAGGATTCTTGAAGCTGCACGATGCTCCCATGTTACGGACGCAGGGTTCACTGTGCTGGCCAGGGTGAGTTTCATTTTGCTCTCTTCTTCCTGTTTGCTTATCTGAGAACCCTTTGTTGGGTCAACTGACCATTTCACCTGGATATCTCTGAGTTAAATGAAATGCTTTTCACACAAAAAGCTAAAACAATCTGTTTATCTTCACAGAATTGTCATGAGCTTGAAAAAATGGACTTAGAAGAATGTATTTTGGTAAGAGAATTTGTCCTTTCCATGGTATTTATTTAGGGTAGCTTTTATCTGTTTGGATAGATATTGCATGGTTTGAAAAAGACAGACATGATTGTGTGTATTGCAGGGTTTGTTTTCTGCCAGGAGGGAGAGTAGGCAGTCTAATGACCTTAGTATTTAAATCACTTGTGACAGAAAGCAGAGAGGGAGACAGAGAAGAGGTGACACAGAAGAAAAAAGTTTTTTGTAGGTAGACATGAACATGCAACACATGCCTCCCAAGACTGAGAAGTGAGCCTCAAAGCTGTCTCTACACATGTGAGAACAGTACTTTAATCAAGTTTGTCCTCTCCTCAGGTGACAGATAACACCCTGGTTCAGCTGTCTATCCACTGCCCTCGCCTGCAAGCACTGGTAAACATCTACACCTGCAGTTCTGATTTTGTGCCAGGTTCTGCCTCAGCCTGTCTGCATTGCTTATGGAGCTTTAATCCATCTATCTTTGTGTCTTCATCCCTGTCTGCTGTGTTGCGCACAGTCCCTGTCCCACTGCGAGCTGATCACAGATGATGGCATCAGAGCTCTGAGCAGCAGTACCTGTGGCCAAGAGCGCCTCACTGTGGTGGAGCTGGACAACTGCCCCCTCATCACTGATGTTACCTTGGAGCACCTGAAGAGCTGCCATCGTCTGGAGCGCATTGAGCTCTACGACTGTCAGCAAGTCACCAGGGCTGGCATCAAACGCATCCGGGTCAGTGGAAATCATGGGGAAATAAAGTGTGCTCTTATGAATGATTGCATCCGAGGATCTTTTTCATCTCTTCTCTGTTTAGTTTTACCCTACAATATTTTATCTAAAAATCATGTTGTGTCATTATGCATTATAGGTAATGGTTTGACATTTTGGGAAATATACCTTTTTTCTTGCTGAGATTTAGATGAAGAGATGGGTACAACTTGCCGTTAAATGTAAGTCTTCAGCCAGCTGCCGGTTATCTTAGCTTAGCATAAAGACTGGAAACAAGGGGAAACAGCTAGCTTGGGTCTGCCTGAAGGTAACACCATCCAACAACTTGCACCTATAAAGCTCACTAATAAACACAACACATCTTGTTTCTTTAATCCGTACAAAAATCAATGCATAAAAAGGACACATAACCCCTGACTCACGGAGATTACTATTTTCTTTGCTGTGAACAGGATCTTCCTGGAGATGTGTCATCAGTGCTGTGACAAGAAATAATCTTCATCATAAAGGCATAAATTATCATTTGTATCCTTTGTTTTTTGTACAGCTTAAAGAAAACAAAATCTAACATGTTAATTTGTGATTTTAAGATTAGCTTTCATCAGGCAGAGTGAGTGCTAGCTCTTTTCTCCTGTTTCCAGTGTTTGTGCCAAGCTAAGCTAACTTGCTGCTGACCATAGCCTCATATTTCAGAAAATGTTGAAATATTCATTTAAGAAAAAAATAGAACAGTTAACTGGACACCGAAGCAAATCCCAGACATATGTGGGCCTTTTACTGTGATGTTTTCTTCTTTTTTTTTTTGCCTGTTTGTATCCTTATAATAACGTACATCTTCCCTACACAGGCCCATCTTCCAGAGATCAAGGTCCACGCCTACTTTGCCCCAGTGACACCCCCTCCCTCTGTACATGGAGGTGGCCAGCGTCTGTGCCGCTGCTGCATCATCCTCTGACAGTGGAGGGCCAGGGGGGGCCACCTCTGTCTACAGGTCCTGCTGCTCTGATATGGGCTGAAATGGGGTTGGGGGGGACTGGGGTAGGTGTAGGGGAGAGGAGGGGCTGGACCCACTCACTGCTCCTGATCACTGATCAATACATAGACTGATGGCCACTGATCCCTGATCAGTTGAACCCGCCCCTCCTCTCGTCTTGCTCACCAATCAGCTTTGCAGCAGCCCCAGGTTTTTGGTGGGAAGGGGGTTGGGGGAAGAAACATGGATGGATGGATGGACTCTCTTTTTCTCTCTCTGCCTCACTCTCTCTCTCTCTCTCTCTCTCTCTCTCTCTCTCGCTCGCTCTCTCTCTCTCTCTCTCTCTCTCTCTCTCTCTCTCTCTCACTGTAAGGACAAAAACAGGTTCTCTACTCCATCCTGCTTTTCACACCCCTGACTCCCCACCTGCGGGCATAGAGGACGGCAACTGGACAGCTGGAGATGGGAGGTCTGAACAGTGGAACTACAATGCATCATGTTCAAACTAAAAAAAAAAAAAATGACGATACTGTCATCATGGACAACAGTTCGCTCTCTGTGGAGTATCATCTCAACCAATCACATGACACCTCTTTGTGACCATTCTGTGATTCATTCTGCTTCAACCAATAAACATGCAGCATGGAGGGAGATGAGTGCTGGGTTGTAGGAAATGCAGATCTTCTGGATATCAACAGTATTGCTTTGGCACAGCCAGCTCAACTCTCTAGTGTGGAAGAGTTGGGAATGAACAGGAAGTACAGATTGGGACATGTGACATATTTGTGCATCTGAGAAACTTCTGTTGAGATTCTGATTCTGTTTGTACAGAGAATGTTTTGCAATTGAAAAAAAAAATTACACTTACGGCAACTCACTCAAAATTGGGTTAGGCCAACAAAATGTTGTTTAATTTTATTTTTTTCAGTGCTTATTGTAATTGTCCATGCCTGTCTATCCAGAGAGGGAGATATGTTTGTCATTCTTTTTGAGTTGGAAAAGAAGAAACTGGACCTATGATTCAGACCCTCAGTGTCTAAAAGCATTATGTTGACTCTGTATGCCACTGGGATGAGTGGCCTTTCCTGTGTACTGTGTGGTAATGTTGGCTCAAAGGCCCTGATCCAATCCTGTCAGTTGCCCTGCGCACTAGCTCCCACTTGACCACTTAAGCATTTGTTTACATCCTGGATTAGGTTAGCACCAGAGACAAACTTGTTTACATCAGTGGGTTTCCAGTCTCCCTACTATTCAGAGTAAGTTTAGTAACACTGATACAACTGTGGTATACCCACTCTTTTTAAATGGACTGTGGAGTCCATCACTCAGATTTATTGCTGTGTGTATTTGGTTTTCAATCAGGGCTAACATTGGTGCAACTTTGCCTCAAAATGAAATGGAAATTAGCTTAAAGTTGAGATTAAAGGTATTAGGATGTGAGCAAAGGCACCTCAACCTTTTGACAATCACATGAATTTATGTATTTGAAAGTTAATTTAGTATAATTTTGTGTAATTGGGCAATGGGCAATTTACTGATGATATAGGAAATAATGAATTGTCTTTATTCACTATAATTAATTTGCTAAATGCCCCAAATAGCACATAAGGAATTATTAAGAAATAGATTTTGACACGGGTCTGGTAAGATTTAATTGAATCAGCAACAAATTCCCACTCATCCAATCCTACGAAACTAATGTGACAACAGGAATGTGATATGCAGTGACTGGAAAGCCCCAGAACCAAGAGTTTATTTCACTCTATACAGACACTCCCTCAGATCAGCAGGATCTCAGCATTATCTGTCTTGCCATGCAGAGTAACACATGTATGGGGCATGAAATACCACCACTCGAAGCACTGAAAATACAACAAAACAGAAGCAGCTCGCAATATTGCGCTAATAAAGAGACTGGCAAGTGCTGTGTAGTGCTCAAGTCCAAGTGCTCAAAGACTGGGGAGATTGGCAGGACTATGGATAGGACTGAAACAAAGGAGAGCAGACAGAAAGATGAAGATGGACTCGGAAACATAGCTGACTTGACTGGCTGTGATACTAATGCCCTCTCTTTGACAGCTGTTTTAACAGTTTTATGTTTATGAAAATAAATAAGTAAATGAAAAAAATAAACAAATGAATAAATAAAAGTGACTAATAGTAAATGTGCTTTGTCTCTCCAGTGTGAAATTTTGTCTCCCAGTATTTAATGTGAACTGCGGCAAACCAAACGCCGGCTCTACCGCAGTTTCACCGCTAGATGTCACCAAAGAGCTTTGTAGACGGTAAACACCCGCATTAGCAGTGCGGCTTGTAGATTCATGATTTACGGGAAACATAATTATCCAGCCATGAGTAATGAAGTTATAAAAATAGGATCTTATATGGCTAGTGTATCTATCTCCCTGTTTAAGCATTGGCGTTGTTCCCCGTATACTTGGCAATTGGACATTTTACATCAGGCATCATACTGGCTAGCTGTGCGGTGCCCGAAGACCCATCGGCCTGATCTGTGATCGGCTGCGCCTCCTGGTGAACTGCAGTCCCCGGCAGCGCGCAGCTTTTAGCGCCTCGTAACGGATTCAGCGGTAGTGGCGATTATTATAGGATTAAAGAGAAACCAGTTGCCGCGGGACTGGAGCTGTCTCCTTGTTGTAAAAGTTTGGTGCAAGTTTGGTGCTGAAGGCGTCGACAGTTGAAGCTTAGCAGACTTTCCAGCCTGCGGTTATGGAATAGAGGGGCGGAGAGGAGCCAGGCGTAGGCCTGCGGATAACTAACGTTAGCTAGCTGCGCTAGCTGATGTGAAGCGGTCTGCCCTTGTTTGGGTCGCTGTGCTAACTAGCTAGGTGCTATTTTTGTTAGCATGATAGATAGCCAACCAGGGCTGCTAGCTTGTTTTGATGCAGATATATTGAGGGAACCTGCCAGGTCCACCACAATTACACGTTTCCCGAACTTTCTCGAAGTTTTAAGTTAACCTTATAAGCTAACGTTTTATAGTAAAGAAGCTACCGAGCTAGGTCTTTGTCACACAAAGTTGGGCTTTTGATTTGGTTGGTGTTAAATTAAGCTGTTTTTTTTTATAAGGGATTGCATGTTGATGGTCTAACATCAGTTAGACGCAGTCCAGACCACACAGTCTCTCTGCCCTTCCACGGAACTACAGTTAACATCTTTTTCGGTGCTTCACAACCCGCCTCACCGACCACTGTCTCCTGTCTTCGGCCGGCTTCAGTGGCTGGCCACTCGGCACTGAGTGCCCAATGGAGGATCATGACAACATGGACTATTTTTATCAGCAGGTACTGCAGAAAGATGTTACCCGCAGGTTGCAGGTCGGTCAGGACCTTATTGACTACCTGAACGACCCGCACCGTTCCCAGGACGTGGAACAGGACAAATCCCGGCTGGATAAGACCATAGACGAGTTAACGGGATGGGTGAACTCCAGCAATTTCAAGGTGAGAGATCTTGGCAACTCATCCTATGAGAGTATCACAGTGTCACTGCAGCAATGATCCCCTCCGCCTGTTCATGAATTATCATTCACCGATTTATCCAGTGAACGGGAAGAGGGGTGGGGGTAGATTAGTTTCAAAGCGAAGAACTTTAACAGAGAAAGGGCTTTTTAAACGAGCTCTCATCGATCATAGTTGTGTGATCTCCTGCAAAACAAAGTTAATCAAACCGGTTTACTCTTTACTTATCTAATTTCAACAAATTTAAAGTCAAAAGAAACAAAATTTACTTTGCAATTTTCATGTAGGACATCCTCTTACCATCCTTCAAAAAAGGCAATTTTAGTTTCACCATATAGTAGTCAATTCATGTCTCATAAGAGGCTGACATTTTTAAATTTCATCCCAGTGACAGAGTAGGACATAAGGCATTCCTGTGGTTGTTTGGGGTTTATATTGTTGTTTTGGCAGACTGTATTAAGGGGACCTATTGTCATGACTGTAGACTACTGGAGGACTGGATTGGATGGGGGAGGGGTTAGAAGCCTCATTGTTATGACCTATGCTTTCTTTCCATCTCTCCCTCTCTCTCTCTCTCATTCACCCTCACACATACAGACACACTCCGAATCTCCCCTTTTGTGTTTTCTCAGTTGTTTTCCTGTTCATTCTCACCCCTTTTTATGTGTGTGTGTGTATGTGTGTGTGTGTGTGTGTGTGTGTGTGTGTGTGGTGACCTTGTCTGCACTCTTTTCCACAACTCAGAAATGCTGGAATGTGACATTTTTGCCATGATATCACACCAACCCAGAAAGCAAGTCAAAACAGTCTGAAATCTCTTCTCAAGGCATGCTGAAATTTGACTCCCAAGTCTGTTTTTGAACTGATTAACAATGTCTCCACTGATATGCAGGACACAGCAAGACTGTATGAGTGTGGAAATTGTGTGTTCTGCATAAAGAAAGCATCCTCTGCCTTTTGAAAGCACATCTTTTTTGACAGCACTACTCAACTTGTGGCAGAACATTCTCATTTGACTTGCTTTGTCATCTTGTCATCATAAACTTTAAATACATTTTTGCAAACTGGTTTCCATTTACTAGAGAGAAGCTAATAAAAATGCACCACTGCTGGTATATTAGTAACAAACATTTGTTTTTCTCTATTGACAAATAAAGACTTAAATCATCCATTACAGATATTGAGATTTTATCAGTTTCCTTTTAACTCCCACTCCCAAATTTCTGAATAATTACAGACTCTGGACAGTCCCAAGATATCATGGTTTTGCATCTAAACACTTCACAACAAGTTTAAGGTGCCAGTAATGCATTTAAGGTAATGATAATGAGACGTTAGTTGGCACTGTTGGGAATAGGTAAGAGGTAGTTTTGAGTGTTGATTAAAGTTAAGATCTAAAAGATTTTTGTCTGTACTCTTTATTATGGCTTTTTCTAATGCCTGAATCAGTTGACTTACATCCTTGAAATCAATGACCAGATCAATATTTTTTAAAGTGAAAAGGTGACTCATCACTACCTCCATGTATTTCATCCCTATGCAATTCATCCCCAGTTGTGACAAGGTAACATTTCCCTGTGTTCAAATTTGGTCCTTTATGTGGATGACACATTTGAGTGACACAATCAGTGTCTGGCAATGATATGCAAGTGAGTGGTGACCCCTCAGCGGCCTTCACACAGAAACCTTTTAGGGGTGCTGATTGGTTCCCTATTGGGCAAAAAGCAAGAGGGTTCAGGTGTTAGCAAGATGCTGCATCAGCACAGAGAGAGGGAAGAGAGAAGAGATGATTCAGAGTTGACAAGTGGAAGAGAGTGAAGGAGGAGTTATGGAGGAGAATGGAGAACTGGAATGATAAATTGGGTAAACATAGATAAGTGGAAAGCACAAGTCACTACCCATAAATACAAATAATGTTCAGATAAGGATACTGTCGCACTTAAGTTCCTCTTTTAAGAGTGGATGAAGTACAGTATTCCTTCTGTCCCTTGGCTGTCTTCCTCTCTACTTCACTTGCGTGCCATTGACTGGTCTTTTTTTGTCAATGAGTCAGTTTCACACTTGTACTGTCTTTCTGTTCTCTGTGAGCAGCAGATACACGCCATGCTCCCTGCTCTCACAACATCACAGAGGCCTCAGTGCCTATTTGAGACACACAAACATAGGGCATTAATATTGCATGCTGCTTTTATGGGCAGCAGGGCCAGATGACTGGACACTGACTGGGTTGATTGAGGATTGACACTACTGCTAGATTGTCCTGCCCAGACACACTGATCTGTGGGATTTTGTTGAAATGAAGATGGAGTGTCTAACACGCAAAATTATTTTGGCATGAGAACAGATGATGCACTCAAGCCTCGATACAATGTGTATTACAATGGAAGATTTAGTATACAATAAACAAACCGAGCAAACACTCTATTGCCAGTATTTGCCAGTTAAATATATTACACTGCAGATGAAGAAAAACAGTGTGTGTGAGTGAGTGCTGTACAGGGTCAACAAGGTATAATGGAGAATTTAAAGAAGAAAACTGTGAAACCAGGTGCTCTTCCAGGACGATGACCGTGGTCAGATAAACTAGAAAAAAACAACGTACAGTGTAATAAATTTTATAAGAGTTGAAACTGTACAATGGCAGTCAGAATAAAATATCTTGGGCACTCCGATTGTAGATGTGAAACTATAAATCCTTTAATGCGTTCACAGGATGTGATGAAGACTCTGTGAGTCGAAACACGTTGGCATATCCATATATTAATAAAGGATTTTTAGTTTCACATCTACAATTGGAGTGCCCCGGATATTTTTTTCTTACTGTCATTGTACAGTTTCATCTCTCATAAGACTTATTCCACTGGACAGTTGTTTTTATTGTAGTTTATATTACACTGCAGCTTCAATATGTTCATATGTTCCTCTTAAACAATGAAAGTATTTCAGTTTTACTGTGTTGTTCCTGCAAACTCAACTCTTCCTGCAGGTGCTTCATAGTAGAAGCCTTCCAGTGAAGAGAATTGATTGCAGCTTTTAGTGGGAAGCAGCTGCAGGAACTGGTGAGCTACAGCCAGCAAGGATAGCAGTGAAGAGAAAAGGCTCCAGGTGCTTATTGCACTTTGGTCAAATCTCAGTGCTATGCTATGCCTTGGCCAGTCTTTTGCCATCATCCACAGTATTAACAGGCACCATTCTTTGTGCTGTGTGAAAGGGAAAATCTGATAAATTAAATGTAACTGGGCCAATATGGTAATTAAACAGGCTAATGTAATGCTAGTTTCTGTCATTACATGAAACAAAGATGAGTTTTGCTATTGTTTTGTATCATAATATTCAGTAAAACAATAACTTTCTTCATGCCTGCCAACTGCACAGTGACCACAAAGGTGAAAGTGAGTATAGACTTAGCAACACAGCTTGAGTGTGGATTTGAACATAATAGACAGGTGTTTTTCACTATTTTGTTGCATTTTGTCGACCAAATGATGAAACGATTAATGGAAAAAAAGACTGGCAGATTAATCGATAGTGAAAATAATTGTTCCAGCACTAGCCTGCGTCTTTGCATGTGGCTGTGTGATATCAGAGCCTTGGACCACGTTTTTCTGTCCAAAACTCACTTTAAGCCTCTTTAGAATCCAGAGTAAACCCTGTACGTGGTATGCGAATTAGAGACTAAGCCACCATACGCAGCAACCTGGGTCTTCACAAAGACCCATTCATACAGAGCTAAATATTTACTGTGTTGTTTTTTTTCTCCAGCATACCTCAGCCGCCCTGATCTTTTGGGGATTGCAGACTACAGATGAAGTAGTTGCGTGTTGTAGGATAAAATTTGTGTGTCAGTGCTATCCTTGTTTTATCCACACGCCTGATGTTTTTAGTATTTGGGGTGATACCTAAGTGTCTTTTGATATCACACATCCCCCCCTCCTCACCCCCTAGCCAGATGTTTAGCTGCAGATGGTCTGTAGAGCAGTAAGGAACCTTCTCCACCTCCGGTTCACTTTCTCCTGTCCAAGGTGAATAACAAGCGCAGGCCCTTCCGTCTCTTGTCCTCTATTTCCTCTTCTCTGTCTTTCTCCACATGAAGATGCCATATGGTTGTGGGCGACAAGCTTGTTGGGGTGCTGGGTGGAGGAGGGGGAGGGGAGGCCTGGGGGAGATTTCCTTCTCGTACTGTTTCATCTTTCTCCTGCTGTTTTTCCTGCCTTTCTCCCCTGCTCCCCCTAAATTAGGTCAATATAATGTAGTCGTCATATTGTCCCAGAGCTCATGTTTCTTCTCCAGGTGATTTTTTATTTATTTTTTTTTGTCTTCTGTAGTATTACTTGGCCTTCGTCCCTGTTATTCCACCCATTCTCCTCCTTTTTGTTTCTGTAGTTACCTGGCTCTGCTCTTCCTTTGACTAAAATAGGGAAAAAACTGCAGTCTGTCTCCCCACTCTGAGCATGACAGAGGAGTCTGGAGAATAATGTTTTAATGGATTTTCTTTTTGGACTGTTCAGTTTCACCGCAGCATTGCCAAAACAAGCATTCCAGGAGCACAGCGCAGTGTGGGAAGTGATCCTAATCAGAAACACAGTGGAAAACTCAACTTTACCACTAGACAAAAAAATCCAGTCTACCTTCCCCCTACGAGTCATATCACAAGCCAATTTTCCTTTTTTTGTGACTGAGCCAATCAGGGCAGTAGGGGAAAAGAGAGACGGGAAAAGGGGATTGTCAAGGGTTACTATAAGAGACATCTTGAGTGGTGAATGCGGAGCATGCTTCTTTACGTGTTGGGACAACCTCAACGTATTGGTCTACAATTGACTCAAGTCATCATGTTGACACAAAAGTCCTTTGAGTTTTTACCAGATCTCCAAAAAAATGCAAATCATTGTGTGATTCCATCAGCTGTTGCTATGCAGAGAGTATAAAGAGGCCACAACAAGGTTTCATAATAAAGAGTACCACAGCTGTTGACATAACCTTTGAGACAGAGAGGTATTAGCCGTTAAATGACTCTTTTAGTTTAGATTTTTTTCTGTTAACTGAAGTATCATCTTTAATCCATACAAACACATTTTCAGCCAAGCACCATATTTCAGAGCATTTGTGTGATTAAATAATCTGAACCCAAAGGCCCATGTATGTTCATATGGCCGTCAGAGATTATGTGGTTGTATGTGTTTAGGGAGATTATAACTTCAGTTTACAGATGACCTTCATTGGTTGAAATGTTTCAACTGAAAACCGGACGTTTCCATTCAGGGTTATGGGTTTGTACAAACTTTGCATGAGAACAGGTGGATGAAAAATCAGCTATTGTGTCAGCCATTGTATCACTGTTGCCACTGTGGTTAATATGTAAGCAGACATGTACATGCTTTGTTGATGTGAAATGAAAAGCAAGTCCTGTGAAATGTCTGAGTCTGAATCAACATATTAATTATTGTGTATGACCCATTATAACCCACGTCTGTCTCACTCTACTTTGTAGGTGGCATTGATGGGGATAGACATCTGCAGTGCGTTTGTGGACCGCATGGGAGAGCGGTTCAAAGGATACCTAGGCACAGGTGAGATACTGTACCTATCCCCAGGCTGAACTTTGAATGCTGAAATAAAAACAGCTTTATGATACAAACAAATACTTTTTATCTTTTGTTGTAGTTTTCTTGTCCTTAAAATAGAGAACCAACCTGCTGCTGCACAAACCAGTTTTCAGCTTTTCTATTGCCAACTCACACTTATTGTTATCATTTGTGATTCTTTGCAAAGGGGATTATAACCATCTCTTTCTTTCTTCAGTTCATCAGGCTCAAAAGTTAATGTCCTCTGCAAAGTGCTCCCTCTACTATCTTGAACAGTGCTTGCTAGTCAAGGATGAGTTTACCCTTTTGGCTTCAGTGGTTACTGAATTGAAAAATATATAAATGTTGAAACCTACAACAGTTTCCTACGTTGTACTCTACTCCATACTATTTGAAGTGTGATGTTTGTGTATTTTTGTATAGACTCTTCAGCATTTGGCCTGTCCTTCCATTTTGTCTCTCACTTCCACTTTGTGGTTCCTCTGAGACAGACCAGCAGCACTGCTCTAAAGCCTGGCACCACCCTCTCTCTGTTATACATCCTCTAGTCTGTATTTAGGCTCTGAATTGTCTGTCATACTGTAGCTCACCCCATAACACCCCAAAACCACACCACACCACACATTCATATGACCTCACTGACTGAACCTTGTATCAGATTACATGCCCTATGAGTGTGTATGTGTGTGTTATGTCAGTGCCAGCCCCTGTGTGTGCCCGCTTAAGGTGTCACCAGCTGTCTTTGTCAGTGGCTCTCATAACCAACAAACGCACTCAACCCTGCAGTGCAGCTCTGGGAAGATTGGCCCTGACACACTGTGCAGAGTCTGCCACTATACACGCATCTAGTTCACTGTCTAGGACAGTGCCCTAGCAGAGCTGTGTGTATTAGTGTGTCTAATGGAAGTGTGTGTTTCAGATTGATGGTAAAAACATCTCTCTGAGCCACCGCTGGCTCTGGAATCTCCCTCCCTCCATCTGACTTCCATCTCTCCTTTCCTGTGCTCTCTCTCCTTCTCCCTGCACCCACCCTCCTCCCACACACACACATACACACACACACACACACACACACTCACAAACTCACTGAGAGGAGGAAGATGAGATCATTGAGACAGTGATTGTATTGATCTACAGAACTGACTCATTGTACAGGGCTGCTGCCATTACACTATGTGTTTGCATGTGCACAGGAATTGACTCTGTGCTGTTGGCCATCTTGCCAAGTAGTTCCCAGATGTGAGGTATAAATGGTATTGATATATACAGATCATATAAGGTTGTAGTGTGTCAGATAAAATTAAGTGATGTGATTGGCCCAGCAGCCGTGTGGTTTCACAGTTAGAGTGACCTGTTGAAAAAGGTCAAACAAAATGAGGCAACTTTCCACATACAAGAAAAGTGTGTCTGTGTGTGTGTTTTCATCTCAACTACAGCATATGACGTTGTTGTGTGCAACAATGTAACAATGCACCCTGTCATTTTTTCTGTTTGAGGGAATTGTCCTTGGTGCCTAGGCGACCAGCTGTTATGGTAACATAATGTACGCACACACACATACACACAGGAAAAGGACAGATGACATCAGCCTGCCCCCCCCCCCCCCCCCCCCCCGCCCCCGCTGATGTTTTAGACTAGGAATGTGGGTAGGAGTGTGTGCGCGCACATGGCATTCTGTGTGTATTTGTGTTTACTCGTTACGTGAATGTCAAAGGGAGGTTTTGAGTTTTATGTAACTCAGAAAGTTTAGTGTCTCCACCTGATGGTCAAACAGAGACTCCACAGATTTGGCCTTTAGTGCGTTTAAAGTATTATGGGCTGCTGACTCAGACGAGCCATTTAAAAAAAACTGCATGTTGTGAATGTTGGACTTTAAAAGTTAAAGGTTGAAGCTGGCAGTACTTTATATTTTTGTAATTGTCAGCAAATCTCATGAAAAGACCAATGATGTGTTAATCAGTCTCTCAAAGTATTGAGAGACAGTCTGTTGCCCTCAGCTAGGAACCCTTTTTCTTTTCTTCTACCGAGATGTAAATCTTTCAAAATGCGTCAGAAATATACTGTATATATTAAAAGAGGTTAAATAATTTCCCCCGAAAAGCAAACGTTATTCAGACATGAGGAAGTAGCTAATTTGTTGGTGACTACTTTCAGCTGTGAATTTTGCATGAAAAATGTTGCCTCATTGATGTGTTTTTAATAGTTTTTGGACAACACTGGAGCTCTATGGCACAGAGGAATAAACTATATCAGTAATTACATAGACTGACGATGCTTGTTAGGGTTAATTTGTTGACCCTACTTTTTGTGGTAACCACAAATTGCAGGCCTTTAGATCAAAAGCTGCCAAGTACCTGTTCATCTGATAATAAAGCTGAAAACACACTTAAAGCTGATGGCACCTCTGTTCTTCATTTCATGGAGGAATAGAGCGACCATCGGAAACATTTGACTAGTTGCCAAAATACAATAGTTCAGTTGAATTTCAACATGAAAGGTTATTACTTTTCATCCTTTACTGTGCACGTCACCACATTGCATCGGCCTCACTACTGAATCAGTTGTGTGTTGAAGTGGAACTGACACGAGAGCATTTGATGATCCTGACATTATTTTAGTCACGGTCCATTTGTCATTTCCTGTCCTCTCCTTCGCCTCGTTCTGTCAGAGCCTTCGTGTCGATGGTGTCATTGCTTAAGCTCTTACAGTACAATGAGTCTCTTCTCTCTCCCAGACACTGTACTAATGATGGACATATATCTTTGAATATCTATGTTTTAAACACTCTCCACTTGGGGGCAGTCTTTGTTGTCTTTGCCATTTAAAACTGGTACAGAGTCAGTTGTGTGTGGCCTCATTTCTCCTGTGCTTGATGTAAATACTCTAAACTGAGCTTAATTTTTCATATATTGACTCTCATGACTCATGATTCACATTTCTCTCTCCCTTCTCCCATCTCTGTTTCTGTCTGTAGTCTTGCCAGCTCTGGTGGACAGGCTGGGTGATGGGAAGGACCAGGTTAGGGAGAACAGCCAAGGTCTTATCCTTCGCTGCATGGAGCAGACCACCTCGCCCATGGTGAGACACACACATATACACACACATAAAAATCTGACAGCTTTTCTCACTCAAAGATCTGTTAGATGTAATCTAAAGGAATAAACATTGGTTGTTCCTTAAAATAGTTTCAGTTCTGTTGAATTTCAAGTTCAGTCTCTTGACAGTAGATGGATAGAAAGTTAGCAAATGTGAGAAACAGTTTTGTTATACTGGTAGACGAGCCAGTTTGGAGCAACCTATTCAGGTCAATTGTAGTTTATTCAAATGCATGAATAAGCTGCAGAACCGAGACAGCAGACAAATCACAGCCACATCCACATCAATAATAGATACTCACTACAGCAGAGAGGTGCTCTATGTTTTGGGCTCCATCTTCTGGATATGTAAGGAATAACACGGGATACAGCTCCCTTCTACTTTGTGTTATCTACACTCACCACACATGCACATCTCCACAGATTGTAACCTTCTCTGTACTCTGTAATCTGCTCAAACCCCTGTTGAGCTGCCTGGCCGAAACTACTTCTGCTCATTCTTACCGACACTCTTTCTCTCTCTCTCTCCCTCCCACACATGTCCTCCTGATTCTCCTTTGTCCAGTACGTTTGGGAAAGGCTGCTTCCTGGTTTCAAACATAAGAACTTCCGCAGTCGAGAAGGAGTCTGCCTCTGTCTCAGTGCCACGCTCAACACGTGAGTAACTTCCCCCTCTTCCTCTGTATCACTTCCAGAGAGAAATGTGAAATAACACATTACAGAAAGATGTACATTAGTCCTGACAGAAAAGTCAAAAATTAAACGTATCTAATCATACTTGCTTTAAATCAATTCATTGTATTTCTTGTATTGCACACTGAGGTGTAGATTCTTTCCATCTGTTGTTACTGCTACTTTCCATGAGCATGCCCCATTTTGTTTGTTCAAGAAACACACACAGTCTCTGTCTCCAGGATTAATCCTCTTAACTGTCTTTGTGACTCTAGAGGTGGAGGTGGCACACGTGCAACAAATGGCACTGCCACTTTTGTCATGTGCCATTACATGTATGCTTATGTCGCCATGTGTTGCTTTCAGGGAGTTTTAAAAGTCTGGTCTCAGTTTACCCTGGCCCAAACACTTGCACACTCTCATGCTCAGCTGCCAGGACTGATGGAGGACTTTCTTTTTTAAATCAACATGAACAAATAATTGAAATGGGTCTCTATCTTACTACGGTCCAAAGAAAATATGCTGGTCCATCTAGAGACATTTTTCCAGAAGCCACAGGAGGTCGGAGCCTTTATATCTGGCAAAATAAAAGAAAGGAGTATATGTATGCCAGAAATGAAATTGAAGTTGATCTGTTTGCACACTTTATTAATTTCTCCCCATATATTATAACTTGCAAATAATCAGTATTAATGTCACATGCTTAGTTGCTTATTTTTTGCTTGATTTTTGGGCTGCATGCAAACCCTTTTGACTTGGTTTTCATTGTATTCTGTGCACATTTTTCTGTCTTCAGTTCATTTCTAAATTAATTAGTTTGCTCTCATTTCCTTCCATTAGTTATGAGAAGATTTCTGATCTTCAAGAAATCTGTCTTGGATTGTAGAGACATAGTTAACCTACATTTTGCAACCTCCATTAAACAAACACACCAAGACATAAGACTAAACAGATACTTGCTTGCTGTGCATTGTATGACAGCAGCTCAACAGCAGTTCAGATCTGTGCAGGTTGTACTTTACTGTATTTTCCACCTTAAGGCTTCTACAGACAACAAATCTGGGCCGTAAGAGTCGCTGTGCTACTTTTAGCATCTTTTTACTAATGAAAAGTGACAGTGTTGTGCTAAATGCTAAGCTGCTACAATGATAGTAAAGTTAAGACGTTTACTGAACGTACACAGGTATCCGTCAAGCCTGAGAGTAAAATATGAGTGTCTGCTTCTGGGTTTTCATGTGTTTATTTAGTTTTGATTGTGTGTGGGTTTCATGGCTCCAGATATTACTGTGGCTGACAGAGCTTGATGCAGTACAATAAAAGAAGAAAATCAAAAAGCTTGACAGCACACACAACCAAAGTTTCTGCATGACACTAAACTCATGAACACTTGACCACTCATAAGTAATGTTGGAAAATTATCAAACCATGTTTATCTTTGTTTTTTTGTTTTAACAATCTGATTGCATTGTTCCTATATTATAGGAGATATTGGCTGTACACTCAACATATTCCAGTTACTAATCACTTGCTTGTTCAGTTTTGGTGACTTTACTATTACAACTCAGTTGATGTTGATTTATTAATTTATATGTTCCATAAATCCTATTTGGAATTTACACTATGCTTTAAAAAGTTCAGTCTCCCTCCTGAGAGTACAGGTGTTTTCCTCACTCCTTCAAATGTGACATGAATGCAGGCAGGAAATCATTAGACGATATGATATTATGATCATATCTTTATACTTGCTTTATATTGTCATTAGTAATCGTCCTTCTCATCTCTTTGTGCTCTTGTGTGTCTCTTTCAGGTATGGAGCCCAGCCGCTGAGCCTCAGTAAATTAGTTCCTCATCTCTGCTCTCTGACTGGAGATCAGAACCCACAGGTACTGTAGAACTTGATATAAGATCGACATGCCTGCATACATGTCTGTTACTGTGTATGTGTGTGTGATTGAATTGACTCCATTGTATCTTCCTGGTATCACTTTCCAGCTAAGCCTGTGGTTTAGTTCTCAGCACCCCAAGTGTGCTGGCAGGCATCTCAAGACAGCTCTCTGATTATTACTGTTATTAGTGAGGAGATGGGCTCATAGTCCCCCCACCCAGCTTCACTGCTGAATCATGAGCACCAACACCCAGCCATTAACACACACGGTACTAGCTCTGAGTATGTGTGTGTGTGTCTGTGAGAGAGAGAGAGAGAAGGATGGAGAGAGGTTGGTTTAACCTCCTGTGGAGTTGCACCCCAAAGCTGAAATCTGCTTCTATCGTGTACCCAATGATTATCTACCCACATACAGTCCTGACCAATCAACATCCATAACCGGCCCGCCCACCCTCATTTGCAGAGATTCCCTTAAACAGCATCCCACCACCCAATCACAACAGTGCCAACAACATAACTTGTAAATCAGATGTCTCCCATTGGGGGGATAAGTACAGGCCCTTAAGGCTTTATTTTTTAATATCCGTTTACATTTGCAATCTTTAGTCTCTGTAATCCCATGCAGTGGAGAAAGAGTGTAATCTTTATGGAATCATTATGGGGGAAAAAATTAACCATAATGTTTCTAACACACACATCTACATTGACAGGATAAACATTTAGATGACTTTGTGTGCACTATGTTAGAGTGCGAGTGCATGCGTGTAATTTTATTTCTGTGTGTGGAGAACTTTGAAATTGGTTAATGTCTGCTGTCCATAGGTACGTGAGACCTCCATAACAACATTGGTGGATGTTTATCGTCACGTCGGAGAGCGGGTGAGAGCAGACGTGGGAAAGAGAGGACTGCCTGCTGCACGGTGAGTTGTTTAGTCTGTAAGCTACCGATCATCTGTCTATGTCAGTGCTGATGATATTTTTATTTGCATGTATTGGTATGTGCTCTCCCATCAAGCAGGGATGAGATGTGTGGAGGGTCTATGGGTCCCGTGGCCTTGGCACTCAGTCTGTCCCAGGCCACACCATGCACCACTCTGCCCTTCACACACACAGAGGCACTTTCATCCAGAGCACAATGCTGACTGACTGTGGGAGGGGGGGGGTGGGAGGGGGCAGATGGGGTACAAAGGCGTTGGGTGGAGTAACAGAGTTGGGGAAAAATTGGAGAAAGTGTGTGTGTGTGTTTATGTCATCTGAAGAGGTCCATTGAGTGATTTCGTCCTCCTTTGGTCGTCCTGGTTACATGTGCCCAGTTGAGGGTTATTCTAAGCAGACAGTGAACCCCCTCCCTTTCTCCCATGATACAGATCCGAGCAGCAGCCTGTGTTGTGTACTGACTGTTCAGAATGAGTCTTGCGTCTGTGAATGCTGGCCGTGGCCATGTGTCATGTGTTGCGCATATTAAGCCTGTCTGTCTCCAGTGTAAACATGCTGTCTGTGTATGTGGAATTTATGCAGACCAGTGTGTCTGTCTGCTTTAGGGGATATGTAGAGGTCTGGGAGCTACAGTGACTTAGGTCTGAAACCAATGCTTGTTCTTTCTTCTGTAACATGTAGTGTGCAGTTAATATGAAATTCTTGCAAATGTTTGCATACATTGTGTGCAGCACAAATATGTCAGGTCCGTTTTATTAGTTTATTTACTGATAATATTGGAGCACTGGTGTGAAGGCAAGGTGGAGGTTGTGTGTGCCTTAGTGTGTTTGTGTTAGTATATGGTTGCCGAGTGGAATGCAGGGCTGCAGCCAGGGTCTTGCTGAAAAGATCACATATCAACTCTGTAGCGCTAGCATCAGATAAGGCAGAAGAAGGGAACATCGTGACAGAGAAGGGGAGTGTGGAAGGCTGAGAATAAGAGGTGGAAAAGATATGGAGTAATAATGAGAGGTGAGGTGGATGACTCCTGTGTTTTTGTTTTATGCTCTATGCTACTGTGTTTACTACTCTGTAAGAAAGAACAAACCTTCTAAAGCCTGAAAGAGAGCAGAGGGCTTAAAGTGGAGAGAGGAAAAGAGGGGCTGCTTTTTATTTTAACCCTGAAAGAACAAAGAACCCAAGTTCTATAAGGAACATTTTGAATACTCACTCACTCACTCACTCACTCACTCACTCACTCACTCACTCACTCACTCACTCACTCACTCACTCACTCATTCACTCACTCACTTACTCACTCACTCACTCACTCACTCACTCACTCACTCACTCACTCACTCACTCACTCACTCACTCTCTCACTCTCTCACTCACTCACTCTGCCCCCTTTAATTTTAGAAAATGCCTGAAACAGTATTCAAAGCCAACAGTTTTAAATCACACACAAATGTGTTTAATTAGTTTATATGAAAAGTTATTTACATTGCTAACCCAAATAATTGGGAGTAGGCCTGGAGCCTGTGACTAATGAGTATAATTACATTTTTATGCAGGTCAGGACACAGAGTTTTACCTTAATTGTTTTGTCTGAGCAAATGCAGTACGTTAAATAAACCATTACAGAAATGAAATACTGGAAATGAACATTCAGCAGTTACAAATATATGGGCTGCTTGTACTGCTACTGACGGTTAACAGACCGTGTCAGTTGAATGATAAGGAAAGGTTTTTACTCAGAATAATGTTCGTGGATAAAGGGGACCCAGAATGTAAAGAAAACAATTGAAGAATAGTTTTATTCTCAGATCAGCTCAAGAGTTCAGCACAACCTGATGCACACTGTGCACATTGAAACTCATGACCCCTCTCAGACCGTCAGTAGCATAGGATACACCAGCTTCTGGCAGTTGGTCTCAATGAACGTCAATCACCTGAATTGGCTGTTTGACCCAGCTCATCCTGTACTGCACTGAATGCAGGTCAGACATCACCTGGATATCTTTGTTTGTGTTTCTGTTACTGATGGCAGTTTTATAGATCAGTGTTTTAAAGCCTAAACATAATTTAGCTGACTCCCTGATGTGTGGAGAGAACTAAAACTTAACCTTATACTAGTATTTATCTAATGTACTGAGTGTATGCATGTATGTGAGAAGTGACCTGACAGCAGCCTCCTATAAACAGCTCAAATGCAGGTTCAATCAGAATTCAATAGATCTGTCTTATACACACACTTCTTCCTCTTCTTCTTGTTCAAGAGGCAAATGATTTGTGTCCCCTGGACTCAAGGTGACCCTTTCTCAATGACAGTCGATCTGTATCCCAACACAGATTGAGAGCTCGGTCTAAAAGGTGCAGCAGTGTGAAGACGGGATCCTTGAATTTAAAAAATGTGAAAAGGGAGGTAGGATTAAAACAGGGGAACAGGAGGGAGGGAGGAAATATAGTGAGGTGAGAAGGAGGGGGGGGGCAGCCTTGCCGTCTGTCTGTCACTAGCTGTGCAGCCCCTCCCCCTTTGACGAGTCTGTATATGTGTGTCTGGGTATGAGAAGGAGGTTATGTAAAGGGTAACTGAATCTCTTTGCTGCCTGTCATACACACTAGCCCACTTCACTTCACACACCTCTCTCTCTCTCTCTCTCTCTCTCTCTCTCTCTCTGTCTCTCTCTCTCACACACACGGACCCTGCTTGAGATTTAACTCTTTGTATCACTGTGGAGATTTTTCAGTGGGGTGTATGCTTAGCATACAGTACGTATGTGCGACAGTAGGTGGTGCTTTGTCGCATGCCCGTAGCATGCTTTGGCCTCTCGCTGTTTGGCTCTCTCTCTCTCTCTCTCACGCCCTCACTCCCTCCTCCCCTCCTCCTCCCTCCCTCTCAGAGCCACTGCACCATGTTGGATACAAAGAGCTGAGGGGAGCCGAGGACCAGAGTGTGTCACTAGCATGGGAGCTAATGCAATGTTGCGCAGCAACCTATTAATCAGCCCACTGGGAAATACTGAGGCAAATGAGTGAGAAGACTAAAGGATAGCTTATTTCTGAAGCAAATAGGTGCATTAAAATGCAAATGAAAGGAAGGGAACCACGTGAAAATGCTGCACGGCTGAGCAGCCCGTTGCAACGCTAATCGTCACTTATCAGGAGCCTCTAAGCTGTCTGGTGGTTGTGGACCGGCACCCAGACACCAAAAGACAGACAGGGAGACAGACAGACAGACAGGCAGACAGACAGAGGACGGTGTGTATGACTCTTATTCATGTGTGCTCACATCCATGGCTAACCTTTTGGCCAGGAGGCATTAGGGCATGTTACTGGACGTGGGTTATTGTGTCTGTGTTGTGTTTTTGTCATACAATTCATGTGTAATCAATGTGTACCCACACTGCTCAGGAGTAAATTGTGAGAGATCATTTACCTGTTATTATGCCGACAGTCCTACCTGTAAATCACACAACTGAGCATATCTGGATTGCGATTGTGTGTCTGTTTGTGTGTTTGGTGCTGAGCAGCATGTCAGGAAGACTCTTGTCATGTTGCTGCTGCAGCTTCATGAGTGTGAATGGCATGATAGACACACCCACCCACCAACAGGCAGACATACAGGCAGGCTCTCCACATGTTGCTGCTGATGATACTTTCACTTGGGATTCACAGCACCTTGCCTGTCTTTAGGTCAAAGCTCTGTGCTGTGTGTGCATGTGTGTATCCATCTGCATGTGCATTTTCTTTGTCTTGATCCTGCCAGTGAAGATGATTGAGTTTCGTTTTCCTAATTAAGTCTCATCCGGAGGTATCTAATTCTATTATAGTACTGATTTCATTAGCTTTGTTCTGTATGTGCAGTGCATGTCTGCGTATTGTTTTAACCTTTCATCTTCCTCTCCTCTCTCTCTCTCTCTACAGGTTACAGACGATATTTTCCCGTTTTGATGAAGCCTTGAATTCAGGCAACATGGCTCTCAGCCCAAGTCACGGTAAGTTCCTTTTCTCATTTTTTGTGTCATAGTTGTGTTGGCTTCTAGGAGACACCAAGTTGAGTCATGTTTCCAAGATGATTTTACTGTTGTCAGGTACTGGGTGTGTTTGAGAAGAGAGCCAGATTGTGCGTGCATGCGTCTAAATCTGCATGTGCTCTTGTGGGTGTGCTTGTTGCCATGAGCTCCTGTAAGAGGACCTAACAGGATTAATGGTTTAATCTGTGTGTGTGTGATGCTGTGGGTTTTATGGCAGAGCCGGACCTGAGCTGAAGGCTGCTGCTGCTGCTGAGAGGTTGTGCTGTCCAGCATTAGTGTGGACTGTGGATCTTTCTGAGCCCTAGGCTCAGCCTTTGTTGTTTGACCAATGAAAGTTAGAGTTGTATTGACAACAGTCCTTACAGCAATGTTTCACTTTGTTCTGTTGGGTTCCATAGCACTTCAGGGATTTACTGACACCCATATCAGAAGAGAAACATTTTAAATGTGTGTGTGTAAAAATTCTGTACTAAATATTGCTCCACAAAGTGGTTTCTTTTGGTTGTTTGCAAGAGAAGCTTTTAATTTATCTATACTGTATATTATAATGTATCCACCAACAATGTCATTGTTTTAAAGGGATTAATAATCTGCATAGTTGCTGATACTGACCTTAGAATAGAAGATTGGGGTGATGTGACTAATTCAGATTCTGTCTGTGTCATAACAATGTTTCCAATATCAGTTACATTCATTCAGTCAACGCTGTCTTCCAGCTCAGTTTCAATGCCACAGAAATTTGTTGCCTGATGTTACCTTGCATAAAAATTATAGTATCATAAATTTTAAATTTAGGAAAAAGAGAGCACTGGTATTGGATTGGTATTTGTTATCAGCAGATAGCCTTAAAGTATTGTATGGACCAAAAAATATTTTTTTTCTCCCTGAGCTGTTTCACTTCTTTCCTGGAAGTTTGTTGCGTTTGTTGTGTAATTGTTAGGAAATAAGCACAGAATCAGCTAAAAACCTACAGTGTTGTTTATGTTACAACTGTGGAAAAGATTAAACATATATCAGTTCGTGTTTGTAAACATCACAAAGCACAATCACGTTTTATTAATGATAACATGACAAAATTTTTAAAAGCCTGAGTATGTGTTGATATGACTGCTTCCTATCTTCACTGCGTGGCCTTAAGCTGAGTTTGTGCTCTTTGTAAGGTCAGTTAGGTCTGTTGTTGGTGTCTAGCAGAGATTGTCATTGGCTGTTTGTACCTTTAGGCTGCCCTGTCACTGTATCTGTCTGTCTAACAGCGACAGTTGGTTGGTGCCTGGTCGGCTGTTTCAGCCTGTTTACTTGGACAGAGTGAGACATAGGAAGAGACATGGAGAGGAGCTCAGGGCGTGTAGTGACTGTAGTTGCCATGATGCTGTCTCTGGTGGCAGTGGAGGGAGTGTTACTTTTAATTCCCACCTGCCTAAGAGCAAAGTTGTTTTTGGGTCCATGATTGTGTAGTTGTTATGATCAAATAATGTGATTTCTTTTTTCTTGTTTTTTCTTTTCTTTTTCTGTGTTGCTGTTTTGTCATGTGCTATGCTTGTTGTTATTATTTAGTTGGAAAAATCTTTTTGGGCTGTTGGTACAACAGTAGGAGAAAGATAATAGGAATACACATTACAACAGTCCAGTGAAAAGTTTGAGAAGAAACTGGCTCAGATGGTCAACAAAACATCAAGTGGAAGTGCTTGTTATTGCAACCTCTGCACAGCCAAGCAAGTGGTTAACAAAAACCACATAACAGTCAGATATTAATGGAACACTGGTTGAATGGTTTGACTGTTTCACAACTATTAGATCAGCAAATGTGTACCCTGCTAAACCGAGGTATGTGCATTGTTACTTTTTGTATCTACTTTACAAGCTCTTTGCAGTCAGACCATAAGTGTTGACCACATAACCAAACGTGAGTAAACATAAAGTGAAAGTGACGACAGATGCTCACCAGAATGAACTTTGGATGCATGCCCTGCAGTTTGGCCTTGGCTGCCACTTCGAGTGTACTTAAGCTTCTTTCTCTTGTATTTCTCAGCTGCTGCAGCTTGTCATGCAACAGTTGGTCGTTCAGAGTCACTAATCTGTAAATTATTGGTGCTTGCCTTGTCTGTAAAATGCCCATCATAGGGTTACTACTATTCAGATATCCAGTTTTCTATCGCATAATTCAAAGAAGAGTGTGTGCTTGGAAAATGACTTTAAACAATGTTTCCCATACACAAGCTCTACTTTGGTGGCCTGCTGAGGTATATTAAAACTCACCCAGGCAGAGAAAATCCCCCTGTTTCATCATAGGTAAATCTAACATTAGAGTGTTTTATTTGACTATTTTTGGCCACACACCTGTCTGAGTTGCTGGTGCTGCATTATCTGACTGTGGGCTAGAGGTTTCTCTGTGTGCAGCTGCCTAGCAAGATGTTTAGGGGACATCTGTAGATTGTAGCTACAGAAAATATCTTGGGTTATACTCCCCCTCTAAACTGCATGAGTCTCTGCATGCATTAATTGACTAATTGTTTAAGCACTGTTGTCAAGCTTCCTAAGTTTGCGTTTACTCTGTTAAATACTGATTTTACTGTCTCATGTACAAAGCTCATTTGAATCTTGCAGTTGAACAAAAAAAAAGATTCTGGAGTCTGTTAGTTTCCCCAACCTGTTCCTTTCTTCTGAATTCATGTTTGGCTCTCAGTGAGTAACACTGGTTTCTTTTTCTTTTGGCAAGAAAATCTACCAGTGAGTAGTGGAGGTCAGAAACAGAGTGTGATGAGGATGTGTGTAACTTAGGTGTTTTGCCTTAAACACTCAGTAAACCCACCAAGAATTCAACTTCTAAAACACACACACACTCACGCACGCACACAACACTTTGTTCTTTACTCGCCCTTGCCCCACATCTCTTTTAGGCCAGCTCTTGGCGTTCACTCTAAAGGTTTTGTGGCAGCTGTTGCTGAGAGAAGAGGAGCGAGCGAGGGAGGGAGGGAGGCAGGGAGGGCAAAGGATTGAGGGAGGAAGCTGACAGAGATCTCTCGCAGTAGCCGAGTCACAGCGCTGTGCCTATCACAGCCTCTCCCTGATTCATCATGACAGAGACAGAGAGAGATTGAACGAACAAGAGAGGGAAAGAGATAGAGGAGAAAACAAAGGCGAGAACTGGAGAACAGAGGGAGAGGAGCGAATACGGACAAAGATAACAGGGAGTTTTTCTACTCATAACACACTGGAACCATGGCAGTAGGGGATGATGGCGATGGTAAGTGTGTGTGTGTGTGAGTGTGTGTGTGAGAGAGTGTGTATGAGTGATTGATAGAGAGAGAGTCTGTGTTTAATCTCATCTGGCTGTGGATGCTGGCACTCAGACAAAGACTTGTCAACATATGGTTTTAGATTGAAATCAGCTTAAAGTCCAAGCACTTTCACCCCGAGTGCTCTGGCTCTGTTATAGGCTACATCTGCATGTCTGAAAGACGAGGTTGGGGTGTCTTAAAATGTCTCCATTATTTTGCACTGCTTTTTGTGACTGACTGTGTATAGTTAAAAAAAAAATTCCATGTGCCAGAGCATGTGTGTATCGTAATGACCCAATGCTGTTGTTTTTTCTATTGTCTTTGTAAAATTCATATAAATGTTAGACAGGAATTATTTGAGAGATGGTTGTTGTCATCACTTGTAGCCTGAGGCCTGACTTGAACCCAAGACTCAGTCACGGTTACATGGTACAGTACAGTCACAGAAGCCAGCTGGGAGTCTTGCACAGTTTCTCCATTTAGTTTGGTTTAGAAAGGAAACATTTTCTTCTCATTCTTGCTTTTCAGTGACATTTTTCAACTGAACTGAAAAAAGAATAATACTTTGACTTTACTGTGAAGTACCCTCTCATTCTCTGCTTTATCTCTCCCACGTTTACCCTTCCTGTTGCAGTAACATGAAGTCAAGTGTCTGTTCTGAGTTGGGAGCCTTCCTGCTTCTACCTCTGACTGAGTTGGTGGATAGATGTGTTGCGTGTGTGTGGATACACATGTGGTTGGATTGTAATGTAATATCCACTGATTGATCATTGTTAATTATGAAATAATGATAATGTTCATTATAGCTAACTCCACTTGTCTTGACTTATTAGGAGTTGGTTTCGGCCTACATTAGACTAAAATATCTACCAGTGACGGCAAGAAAAGGTATTTGTTTAGATGGCTGTTAAATTTAGATGAAACATAATACACTTGGCTGAGAGAATTTTGTGTCTCTTCTTTCTTGCTGTTTTGAAAACAACTCCTCGAAGAATTTGATGTTGTGCTGCTTAATGTCATCAAGTATGGCAGGTTATACAGGTCAAAGGGGATCAATTTTGTACGTGCCATCTGATAATAAATACCACATTTTTATTGTTTACAAAAATCTGTTTCTCACGTTTTTGTCTTGGTTCCCATTGAAAACAACATTTTTTTTTTTTTCATTGAGAAGGCACAAATCGGCGTTTTTCGGACTGACATACCATCTTGTTTCACCATTAAATTACCAGATCTTAACTGAATATATAAAGATTTGTTTTCTCAGATAAATAGATGAAAACAATTGTGAAACCGTGATAAAATTACTTAAACTCCCCAACAAGACTAGAAATAACAGACCTTTGAGCCAGACCAGACACAAATACAATTGGCCATTTCTAAACTGCCTATGTTGCAGTTGCAATTGACAACTTCCATCATTAACATTGATTAATAACATGATTCAGAAATGACAACAAATGCTTTAGTATATAAGTGTAGAGGTGAATGAAGCATGTCTCCGGTGTTTGCTTGTGAGAAAGTAAAGCATGTCAGTGCCCCTGGCGCCGTGCTTGGCTCTGACTTAATGTTATTTTGACCTGTCTGAAAATGAGTCTGTGTGAATGCAAACACACACACACACACACACGCACACACGCACACACGGTGTGCCCCAAGATATTCAGTGTCTTGCAAACTGACCATCAGTAGCAGCTTTCATTGCTTGCATAGTTCTTCACTGTTGAAGGGGACTGACACACACACTCAGTCTCTATCGCAGACATGCTCATTCTGCTTCAGTGCATCTCCGGCTCTGCAAAGGAAATCATGACCCCGTTTCCAGGCTAGGCTGGTTGCCATGGCAAAGCTTTCCTCTGAATATTATGGTTTATCCCTCTCCCCGACTTGGAATTGGAACTCAAATTATACCTGTGTGTGTGTGTGTGTCTCTCTCTCTCTCTCTCTCTCTCTCTCTCTCTCTGTCTCTCTCTCTGTCTCTCTCTCTCTGTCTCTCTCTCTCTGTCCACATCTCTCTCTCTCTCTCTCTCTCTCTCTCTCTCTCTCTCTTCATTTAAGAAGCTCATTTTCCCTGAGCTCTGCTGGAAATGGTCTGTCTCCTATTAGAAAATCCAGGCCTGAAATTCAAGTCTCTCACTCATGCTTTCCTCCCCTTCTTCTCTGTCCCAGAAACAACTAGGTGCCTGGATTTGCCCTTATGTTCCCAAATCAATGGCTACAAATGAACTACAGAGTCAGTCTTACTAAAAAAAATCTCCCAGTGTAATTTTTCAGAAGCACAAGACACAATTTTCTCTTTCCTCTTTTACATTTATGCTGCATTTATTCCTGTGTAACAATGTCCTATTTTGCACTAATTAGTCATTAATTACTGCACAGAGATTATTGAGTGATTGAGTCTGTGTGGTGTTATACTATATTTACCTCTATGCTGTATTATGGTTACATGCTTCTCAATGTGTGTGTATTGTTTTGGAACGGTAGCCTTCACTGCAAACATAATTTCTCTCAGGATATTCACTATTCACTGAAGAGATATTAATAGTACTTTCTCCAAATGCCAGTGAAGAGTATGAAATTATGTTGTGCTTTTTGGCATGTTGGGACGGGGGCGCCATATTGGCAGGAACAGCCTGCTGCGGAGATTACCTGTAAACCTTTTGTTTTGTTTGGCTGAAAAGTTGAATTTTATGGAGAAGAAAGAGAAAGAAAAGGGACCCTACTAGGAGATATTAAATCACATGCCAAACAATGGTATTTTGACAAACTAATAATGGTGAACAACATAGATCCATATGACTTGGCAGCCCAAGACTGGATTACAGACCCTGATGCTCTACCAGCACTCACATACCCGGACATTATAAATTATCTTGTTTTTAGACTGGACACAGTTAAAAATCCCCAGAGGCTCATTAACAGCTTTTCAGTGGCTAGGTGCAACATTTGCTAATTCACAAGCTGGCAACTGAAAGAGCACAGTCATACTCTCAAAGCTAAGGTGGCACATACAACAGTTTGTTGGGTCATATGCAGTCAGTTTGATCATTCACATTATTAATAAAAAAGCTTTCTTATAATCTTGTTTCTACTTTCAGTGGGTATTTAGTATTTGGTTATGTAGAGCAGAAATGGATGGAGACATGATTTTACAGGTTAGTCCTACAGTGTGTGCATAAAAGGAAGATCCTTTATATTTGTATCCAAAAAGGCAGCGGGATCCTCACAACATGGCACGTAAACAAAATGATGATGTCAGTTCACCAAAATTCAACAAGGCATGATGTCAACTTCACATTCCCTATAATCTGGTTTGTGCAAGAATAGCTGTGGGTTTCACAGTCTAGTTTTCTCCTGACACACATACCTCTTCTAGTTTACTTTGGAGCTTGAGCAGCTGAGATCCTTTTAACAGCTTTTGTCTCAATCCCTGCTGCTGCTGTGCTTCTCGTGTTCTCCTTTCCATCTCATTCTCATGTGAGTGCTGTGCAGTATCAGAATATGTGTCATCTTTTGCACAAGACTCTGTCACATGGTCCTGAGTGAGAATATGTTGAAGTTGCCTGTTCCACTGAAGCTTACAGCAGATCAGCACAAACACAGGCCCTCTGTATAGTTAGTCTAATTCCTCAGAAGATGCCAGGTTATGCTCTCTGTGGCAGGGGGAGATTTTCAGCTGTAATGCTTGAGATGATGTTTGCTGCAGTGCTACAGCTGATAAGATGTCCCAGTGCTTTAGAATAGAAACTCTGACTCTTGACTGTTACTGATGTTAGTTTGGTTGTTGGTAGTTATTTTTTGGGCATTTTTGCCTTTATTCTGGTAGGACAGTGAGAGATAGATAGGAAAGTAAGTCAAGGAGAGAGGAGAGGATGACGTGCAGCAAAGGGCTGTGGGTCAGATCCGAACACATGGCTGCTGAGGTTAGCATTAAGCTTATGTGGTACGCGCTCTACCAGCCGCTGAGGCGCCCCACAATTTCTGTATTTTTTGTGCAAAAAGTTTTTACCAATACAAGCACTGCATGGTCTGTAGACTCAAGTGTCACCTTTCTGCACACAACCCTCTGTTGTTGATCTAAAATCTCATGACTGGTTGTATTGCCTCCTGTGTTTGAGGGACCTTTTTCAGCACTTTTTCAGTACAGTGTTAACTGAAGTTGGGTTTAAATTATATTTTTTTCTATTAGCAGTCACTGTTGCTACCCCATTGTGCTTATTCTTTTTGGTCACCAGATTTCTAGTTTCCTTTGGAGATTTTATCTGTGGCTCCATATTCAAGCTCACCTTTAGTTGGTATACAGTAAGGCTGTTTTATTTGACGTGGTGGTACTTTGTTGGCTTTACTTTAACTTCAGTTCAGTCAATCAATTTTTAAAAATGAAACACACAGGCTCAAGGCTCAATCATTATGAGTACTAAGTTAGAAAGATATTTATTGCAATACCTTCCCACTCATTGGTATGAACATTTGATGTCATGATTAAATCATTACTGTTAAGTCATGGGAAAAAATGTATATTAGTATTTTATTATCTTTAATTTTGGGTGGTATAAATGCTTTTCTTTTGTTTGTTTGTTTTTTTTGGAGGCAGGCATTCAAAGCATAGAAGTCATTTGGCTAGAATGGCTAGAATAGAGCAAGTGCTGCCACCATGTGGCCACAACTGAAAACTGTCTGTGTTTGTGTGTTTTCACAGACCTATGATTTAATCACTATTTCATATTCACAAGATCTGTATGTTCAGTCTATCTAATTTCCAACTCCAATCCTCTCCTCTTTAGACACAGGCAGAGAAAAAGGACAACAATACATGCATCTTGATTCACTTCCTCTGTGTCTTCCAACATTTACATTTGGATTTGTCTTTTGGGCTGAGAAAAACTCTTTTTAAACATGTTTTAACCTGTGTTTAATTTGACCACTGATTGTTTGTGGACAGATATCAGATCTGTATATTTAAGCCAGTCATCTTCTCTCTCCTATTTTCATTCCTTTTTTTGACTCTCCTCCTGAAATGGAGAGGGGAGGGAATCTTGGCCTGGAGTTTCCATGGTAACGCTGCCTGGTACATGGTAGAGCTGATGTCTCTCACTGTGTTTGTGTGTGGTGTGAGTGTGTGTGTCTCTCTCTGTATGTGTCTGGGCGTATAGACTTGTTATTTGCAAGTTGTGCTATATTTTTTGGCAATGTGTCTCCATGGTGACATTGGTGCTGCCAGAAGGTCCTTTCCTCCCCATCAGACCAGAATCCATCCTAATTTAATAAATCAACATAAAGTCAGTGAATAAACAGTAAATCCAACTGTTGATTAAACCGAACTGGAGATGTATGTGTGCAAGTGGGCTTACTGAACATCTTTTTTTTCTGTTTGCTGCTCCATTTGAGAAGCTGGTCTACACAGGTCGCCATGGCAACAGCATGTGTGCAGTCTGGGATCCTCTCTCTCTCTAGGCCCCCCTCCCCCCACTCTCTCTCTTTTTTTTTTCTTTCTCTCTGGTGTCTTTGCTCTGCCCTTCACCCTGAGACATTTACTCCCCTGGGGTCTGACTAGACAAAAGCAGGAGATGCTAATCATGCTAACAGTGATGCTAATCAATGCTAAGAGCCGTGATGCATGACTGATTATTGCTAATGGACCTGTGGGTTTTGATAGAAAGCAATTAAATTCATTGAACTGGTATCTTATACTTCATCTTAGATTTATTCAGGTCTATTGGTGTCTTTGTACTCATTTAACTGTTAACATCAGTTGATTTCTGTTTTGCTCTGTATTGATTATACATATGCAAGACCCTGTTTCATAATGTTGTTTGTTATGCAAGAGGGTCTTGCAGTCCCCTTGGTCCTTGAACTTTGACCTCTGATGCTGACCTTTATTTTTAACCAGGGTTTTCAAGAAATGCTATTGCTAGCCGAAAAAAACGTATCGCACAACATGACAAAACAGCATTAAAATATCACTTAACTTAAAGGGATCCAGGCATTTTTCCTAACTGTGTGGGCTTGTGTATATGACGAGTGTGTGTGTGTGTGTGTGTGTGTGTGTGTGTGTGTGTGTGTGTGTGTGTGTGTGTATATATACAGTATAGAATAGTTATTTTTTTTACACTTAGTTACATATTTGTTTGTGTCATTGCAGCTCTATATCCCACCACAGTAGTTTTGAAATTAATCAGTGATTGTTTAGGTGTAAGAATGTTTTGGGGTGTGCATATTGAGTTAACAGTCTAATAGACATTATAGATGTTTTTATCTATAGCAACCCAGGAAAGTGCAACTCAGTGCAACTTCATTGCAACTGAAGGTATATTTTACTTGCTGTGGACCAAACTGAATGCAAAAATCCCCCAAAACAAACCAGAAGTGAAGATGGCTGCAGTACAGTCCTGGCAAAGGTTCACTAGGAAAGATGCCAAGCGGCTGCTGAAGCCTGTTGGTTGAAGACTGAAGTTAGTCAATGATTGCAAAGGATTTATTTTATTTATTGCCCTGTTTTAAATATGATGACTTTCTTTCGGGTTATAGCAAAATTGTCTGTACATTTTAGTTCTCCACTATTCATCTGATGTGGATGCAAACACCCTCATATTAAAGCTTGAAGTTTGATTTTAACCTCATAGCCATTGTTTCATTTAAAATCCAATGTCCTGGACTAAAGAGTCAAATAACCAAGAACATGCCACTGTCCTAATACTCGCTAACTGTACTGTATGTGTTTATACATGTGGGTGTGTGTGTGTGAGAGAGTGGGAGGGTCAAGGCCTCAGATGGAGGGGTGTGGTCTTTTCCTCCCTTCACCCTCTCAATCATCGCCCCTCCTTTGATCATTACTCCATCATTCTTTGTTCTTTTGTGTATTTGAAGAGAGAGAGTGAATAAATAAATGTAGTGTTTCTTTGCAGGTAAAAGAAGCAGCATAAAAAGTGTGTTAAGAGTTTGTTGATAACTGGGCAAGAAAGTAAGAGAAAGGGATAGAGGTTGTAAGAGGCTGGAGAGTGTGTGTTGTCAATGGTAATGAGTTTAGGTTAGCTGGTCTGGCAGGGACACAGAGAAGCCCTGTTAATATTCCTGGGGTGTCTGTGTGTGTCTCTCCCTTTCTCTCCCATCACACACACATTCATAGTCCTGCCTCCGCACTGGCTGCAACACTATGATGTCACCTCTCGTCTGATTGGCCGTGAGGCTGCTGAGGGAAGGCGGAGAGATGCTGGGAGAGAGGGGGGTATAGAAGATAGGTAGAGAGGAGTGAAAGAAAATGCCGGCACTTTGTATGGGTGGAGGGATTTTCAGACAGCGATGTGAGGTGTGTGTGTGTGTGTGCGTGCAGCTTTAGCCCCACAATGAAGTGTGTGTGAGCTGTGTGCATGAGTCGTGGGGTACGGCTTGGAGAAGAGGGGGGACCCCAATACCACGCCCTCCAAGAAACATGAGGCGTCTTATCTGTCAGCGGATCTGTGACTGTGAGTGCAGGGATGGACCTGGGTGTGTGGTGTGTGTGTGTCGATGACTCTGTTCAGGTTTTATGAAAGACGATGTATGTATCTGCTTCTTTACATGTCCACTTAACATTTACTGAGCTTCACACAATAGACTCTACGATCACTATGAACATGTGGCTTGTATACACACACACATACACACGAATGTCATTGATTTTGCATGTTGACTGTGTAGGTAAGTTGATGTATGAGTCAATGTGTAGGGTGGTGGCTTTGGCGCATTTCTCCATGGCTGGTTGTCAGAGCGACCGGAGCGCAACTGCATTCCTTTGCCAACAGTTTCATCTCCACAGTCGACTTTTGCGCGTGCGTGCATGTGCATGCACGTACGTGTGTGTGTGTGTGTGTGTGTGTGTGTGTGTGTGTGTGTGTGTGTGTGTGTGTGTGTGTGTGTGTGTGTGTGTGTGTGTGTGTGTGTGTGTTCACATATTGTCTTCCAAAGTGTTTTGCTGGTAGATGCACGTTCTAAATGCTGCACCATTGTAGCAAGTGCGTCTCAAGTTTCACTGCTAGCTTTCTAGCTAGCTTTATTTTTGCTAGCATGCAGATTGAGGGTTTGGGATCGAGAGAGTTCTGTCAGTCACTGTTGCATGGGTGGACATTTTGATCGTTCGATTTGTTTTTGCACTCTTAGAAGTGATTGTCTAAGAAGTGGGTTTGCTTTTTCTTCTTTTTTGTGGCATGTTTGTAATTAGTATTGATTTAGTGATTCCTGACCAAGCTCTGTGTAGGCTACAACCTCCTCCATGCTTTGCATCTCGTCGTTACTTTTCTTTCTACTGTTTATTGTCTTTTAACGGCCTTAAACTCCTTGTGCTCAGTGTAGAAGGGGCAACTAAAATCCAAGGTGCTGTGAAATGTTTCATAACCACTTGAATGTTTAAATAATTAATATATTTTTAGAAAGCTTATAATGAATGATGAGCATGCAGGTTGTGAACAAATGAAATAAGTGCTCCACTGTGACTAGACTGTTTCTGTTTTTTAAGATGGTGATGTGAAATAATGTTTAAGGTCATTAAAACTGTATAGTCTGAACTTGAGTCAGTAACATTTTTAAAGACTTGGCAAAAAGTTTGATGTGGATGTTAATACTCTAATCTCTCTCTTCTCCCTCCAGATCGCAGTTTTGAAGATGACGACAGTGTGGATGGGAGTCGTTCTTCCTCAGCCCAGGCTGCTTTCAAGGTCCCAAAAGTTCCCAAGAAGCCTGCAGAGTCCTCCGCTGCACGCAGGCCCAGCGCTACCGGTGGCAAGCTAGGTACTTAAACTAATGCACATTTACATACACACACACACACACACACACACACACACACACACACACAATAAATGCTGACACACAGCAGTGCATCTGAGTTCGGAAAAATCACATTTCTGTTCTGACAAAGTGGGTTTTATATCATTCTTTCATGACTGGTAGGTTCGTTGCACCTCGAGACTAGTTGCAAATGAAAATGATCAATATGATTACAATTGGAAAGCCTTACTTTTGGCTCTGTGGAAGTCAGTGTAAGCAGTTTCCCAGTGTACAGTCCATTTCTGTATTCAGTGCTCATTAGTGTCAGTATTTAAGTTTTAACACTTGAACTGGGGTTTCAAGCCTCTTAAAAGTCCTACGGACTGAAAAATGGCCCAGAGAATCCAACACCATAAAGCATCATTAAGAATTCATCACTATCCTCCTCTCGTGGGGAAATGTTTGATTTTGTACTGACAGGAAGTTGAATGACTGGTAGCAAGCATCCAGGCTTGCATCCAGCTACTTGAGTCAAAATACAAAGTTGATTGATTGATTCTTTAATTCCACATTTATTTTTCCTATAACTGCAATATAGCAAGACTTGAACTGTCCACTGGCTTGATGAAGCTAGGATTTTGTGTCTGACAGTTTAATCAATTCAGGCAGGAGACACATTTTCTAAGAAGGAATTCCCAAACATTTTACATATACTACATTACTAAAATTTGTGTTCACACAAAGGTATCTCGGCTTTCTCATAACCCTGTATGTGTGGACATCGATCATTATTCATTCATTTCATTTTGGCTTTTGACTTCAGCACATACGTTTGAAATTAAAATGTGGCTCCGTTGTAGAAGCAGAATTTTTAGGACAGGGCAGCTGGACTTGTCTGTCACGTCACTTCACTTAAACTTGGGGTGTATTTCACTTGGTGGAGGACGAACTAAAGAAAAACCTCCCCCAACACAAATCAGAAGTGCAGATTGCTGCAGTACAGGCCTGGGAGAGATTCACTACATCAAGTGTCTGATGATGTCTGTAGGGAAGTGAACTGAACCCTGACTCAAAATCTTCCCTACTAACCTTTTGATGTCCTCATGAACAATTCAGTGTAGTCACATTTTCCCAGGATGTGGATGCAGCTCTTCTCTGTGCTGTGGTGGCAACAGTATAGGGGCAGAGGCTATGGGGGGCTGTTAGAAGAAATCATACACCTTTGTGTCTCCTCAGAAATCTGATACTCTCTCATATTCTTATCATCAGCTTCATATCTGTGCTCATATCGCAGGGCTGCAGAAGATTTGCCTTTGAAACATTTTATATCATCCTTCCCGCTGAGAGAGCCTCCTCCTCTCTGCCAACTCTCCCTCCTGCTGTACATGGCTTTAGTGTTATGTTTGCTTCCTCTTTGCATTTATTGATTTTTCCCATCTCTCTCTCTCTCTCTATTGGAAGAAAGCTGTGTTCCCACGACCATGTAGTCGATTCCTGCTGCCTGCTAATGTATCTGTGTCAGCAGTGTCACACACATACGTGTACATCCTCTCGTAGGTGTAAGTGCAAGCAAGCAGTCTGTCGGAGTCCTGAGTACATGGCTTTCTTGGTCGGAAACACAAGACTGTGATCTCTTGTCACTTGGATCATTACAGCCTTATTGATCGCGGAGCAGTTGCAAGATGCTGAAGTCAAGGGCATGCTGCGTATTTTTCACACACCGAACTCCACCTCTAAAACCTTGAGCATGTTAAGATTAATGCAATGTATAGATGAATAGACCGCTCCCACAGATTCGTAATAGTCACTCATTCGCTTCTAACGTGTATCAGCTGTAAACATTTTCATTCTGGTCTGCCTTTTATTTTTTTGCACAGTAATTGTTTGGCTTTTCCTCTGCTATGTGAGGATAGTCCCCATGATGGCGGCGATGGGAGGCCCTATTGTCTGCATTTGCATTTAGATGATAGCATGCCCACGCAATCTGGCAACACCTGACAGCAAGACTCGGAAAGAAGACAGATATTTCAGTTTTTCCAGTAACTGACAGTAATAGAAAATACTGCTAATACTGACAAAATGTCTAAAGCTGTATCAGGAAGGATCAAGTACCAGAGCGTGTCTTCTCTCAATGGCCAAAAAGGTCTCCAGTCACAGCAGTACATTTTTCTTTACATTATCATTTCTATAAGTAACAAAATACTTTGTTTACAATCTTTATTTAAGCATGTTATGATAAAATACTTGTTTCTCATATCAAAGTTAGTTCTCAGCTTTCATCACCTTTCAGAATAACTATAATTATTATTGGAGTCATAATGGCTCACCCTGGTAACCTTTCCATTTCATAAAACTGGCAATAAAAATAAGTGCAAATGGTGATGGAGTGCTGTTATGTGGCTCAGGCTGGGCTGCTACCATGTTACGGCCTGAGAGTCACAGAGTGCTGTGCCTACAGCTAAACAACTGGCTACATCGATGTTTTCCAACTCTCTAAGGGTCATGTAGAGTTTTAACATGACATATCTTTGTAGCACAGCCTGATATGGAAACCAACCACAGGGGAAAGGAGGAAGGGAAAACATTAATACTGCCTTTCTCTCTGTTTATACCCAACTCTCCACAACCATGTTTATAAGTACTCTTCAGCCTCTTTGTCTCCTGTGAACATCTTCTGTCTAAGTTGGTTCACTGTTTTAATACTCTCATCCTCCTGGGTTGCTCTCAGCTACTCTGATCCTGCTTTTTTGTGCTTTCTTTATCTCATCTTTCCCTCCTCTCTCTGATTCCCCTGGTGAGGAGTTGTAGGAGGTGTCATCAACAGAGCTCCCAGCCCCCAGAGAGATATGATTGACATGCCCATTGCTGCCAAGGAGTCTATTAGAAAACACAGGCTGCTCCCCTTGTCTTAAGTGTGTGTAGCGTTTGTAGCGTGTGTGTGTGTGTTTTTTCTATTGGAAGCGTCCTTGTGTTTTTGTTAGTTAAACCGCAATCACAAAACCAGCCAACGCATCAATCCTTAAATTCTGAAGGCTTGTAGGTGATATTATAAATGCATACGCATGCATATTAATTGACTTTGTTCTGTTTTTCCAGTATCTAAAGAAAGTGCCGGGGCAGTTGATGAAGAAGATTTCATTAAAGCCTGCACAGACGTCCCTCCTGTGCAGGTACACTACACAAAGGAGCATAAATGCAGACAATTGCACACATTCACACACTTTTAATAACAAAACTATACAGTCTATCTGTGCCAGACTTTTTTTCTGTCTTTAACATATTTGCACTGCTCCCTTCCCTCCCTCCCGTTGTCCTTCCATATGCCTCCATGCAGATCTACTCGTCAAGAGATCTTGAAGACAACCTGAATAAGATCCGTGAGGTCTGCTCCGATGACAAACACGACTGGGACCAGAGAGCCAGTGCTGTCAGTAGACTTGCCTTCAGTGTCTTTAACTCAGCAATTGTGTTTTCTCTATTTGATCATTAATAGTGTCTTTGATCTATTGTTTACAGCTGAAAAAGATCCGCTCTCTGCTGGTGGCGGGAGCAGCCAACTACGACTGTTTTTACCAGCATCTACGGCTACTAGATGGAGCTTTCAAACTGTCAGCTAAAGACCTGCGATCACAAGTGGTCCGAGAGGCCTGCATCACTGTGGCGTGAGTGTTGATTACAGATTCATTTTCACAAAAAAACAAAACATTTAACTTTAACTCTATTTATCTATATTTATTTATTTTCCAGTGGTCATCCATAGATGTTTTAGAAATCACTGGATGTGTTGTACATGTTTTTTTCCTCCTTGCAGCAGAAGTTTGATTCAGCACAAGAAACAGTTGTGTATTTTTTTTCCCCCTAAAGTAGTAAATAACTTCACTGGGACTGTAAAATGTTTAATACTATACTTGAACTACATGAAGTACGAGGTGGGAACACAGTGTCATGAGAACCTGTTTGATATAAACAGTTAAATTTTACAAGATTAGACGCAGTTGTTTGTCCCTTTTACAACAGCTTTGGTTGTGCTCTCCGTGTTTCTAACATATTGGTTTGGTGTGTATTTGTCTGTGTGTTCTTGTAGCCACCTCTCATTAGTGTTGGGGAATAAATTTGACCATGGAGCAGAAGCCATTGTTCCTGTCCTGTTCAACCTCATCCCCAACTGTGCCAAAGTCATGGCCACCTCCGGTGTGTCGGCTATCCGCATCATCATACGGGTGAGTTTTACAAACACATAAAAATGAATTATTATTTAGATGCTTTATGTCAGTGTGAGTGCTACCACTGTAGTCTGATTGTTTGATTTTCATTTGATCCTCCCTTTCGCATCATTCATTCTTTGTTGTCTGTCCTCTGTGCAGCACACGCACGTCCCGAGACTCATCCCTCTGATAACCAGTAACTGCACATCCAAGTCTGTTGCTGTTAGAAGGTGAGGTTAGCAAAGGCTAATGTGCTAATGAACACGTTTCAAATAATGAAAAAAAATCATAATTAGGATGCATATGATGATGTTGTTAGGTCATGGTATTTGCAGTGATGAAACTGATGGAAATGTCATCTCCAGGCGCTGTTATGATTTCTTGGACCTGCTGCTACAGGAGTGGCAAACCCACTCTCTAGAGAGGTGAGGATTGATTTCAACATGGTTCAGAGCAACGTGCTTAGCACTGTTTTTCTCATACATGCAAAAACCTGATTTCAGGATTCACATTAGTGTTGTTTACAAAGGATAAAACAAATTTCAAAACTGTTTTTCTACCTGTTCACACTTCGTGCACCTTTTGTATCTGTTTTACAGGCACACAGCAGTTCTGGTTGAGAGCATCAAGAAGGGAATTCGAGATGCCGACTCAGAGGCCAGAGTGGAGGCCCGCAAGTAAGATATACACATACACACAGGCACTTCTTAAAATGACATTATTTGAAAGAGAAGTAGTGTTAAATAACTCACCACCCTGAATCCCTTGATTTTCTTCTTTTCTACTCTCTCAGGACCTACTGGGGTTTGAGGAACCACTTTCCATCGGAGGCCGACGCTCTCTACAACTCCTTGGAGCCATCGTACCAGAGGACCCTTCAGTCCTGCCTGAAGAACTCTGGCAGTGTGGCATCACTTCCCCAGAGTGACCGTTCCTCATCTTCCTCTCAGGAGAGCCTCAAGTAATCAGCCCTCAGCACTGTCCCTCCATAGTTTTGACCTCTAGGTTTACTTTAAGACTACATTTTGAGTGTTGAAAATGAATGAATAACAATGATAATGAAGTCATTCTGGCGGGAACCATTTTAACAAATGCCTTTTAAGGCCCAATCTGTTCGACCTACACATTCTTTGTTGGACACACTTGCTCAATAAGGATCAAATTTCCTCAGTTTACATTCAGTTTTATCCTCTGATCTCGCAGTAAAGGAAAAAATTCTAATGAATAAAAATGGACTGTGCTTTTGTCTTTAGAAAGACAAAATCCCCAGTAACTTCATCCACTAGTGTTAAAACTTTGCGGAAGTCAAAGTAAAGAAGAAGAAGAAAAAATTCTTTGAAGGTTATTCAGGGCGTTCTCAGTCTAACCCCTGCACTTTGGATTTGTCTTTTTTTTTTTTGCTTCATCCGCATTGTATTTCACTGGCATGCTAAACACACGCGCACACACACACACACACACACAC